>NW_020229916.1:797500-1015000 GCF_003227715.2 Harpegnathos saltator
AAAAGTATGTATGTGTATATAATAGTAATAATTGTAATTGTTGCGGTGTTTGATACAAAAAAAATTATGTACAAGAAAATAATACGCTATATAATATGATGCAATTTCAAAATTCTCCCATAACAGAGCGACGCGAAGAATGTTGATTAGTCCAACAGAGAGATGTCCGCTGTGTAACTGCTTCACCCAGTTCACCCAGTTAGAATTATTTCCTTCAAGGGGATCGGTGTGAGGATAAATTTCGAACTAGATTTGAAGACCTTCGGGATCGAAGGAATTCGAAATGAGAGAACGGTCGAAATTGAGCGCGCGTAGTCCACAACGTAGTTGTCAAAGCTTGGCGGACGTCATTGGATATATCTTTATCTCTCGCACCCGTTCTCCTTCCCTTCGGTCAGGATGATTCCGCGAACCTAAGGACCAGATCGTCCTCATTATCGGCGCTTCAAAAATCGAGCGATACCAGCGCGAGCATCCGCGAGGTATCCTTCGACCACTGCGGAACGAGAAACATCGGGCCGTTAAGCTCTCCTTCCTTTTTCTCTGCTCTCTCGTCTTCTTCATCATCATCATCATCATCCCCTCCATTACGGCCGCTTCTTCCGGCGCTTCTTCCCCGATTTCATCTCGTTCGCCGAGTATCGTCGTAATGAAAGCGCATCTCGCACCTGAGGACGCGGGATATCGCGTGTCTGGCCGGGGACTGGCGCGGGATCGAAAATTCCTGAGGATTCGCGGTCTCCGGCTAATTGTTTTCTCCGACTTGAAGGCGGAATTTAGGATTAGGGTGTACTTCAACCTTGGGGGTGAGCAGCTCCATAGGGGTTAGGTTAGATACACACAAGCTTGAACTATCCGAGGCTGATGAGGGTCACACTATGCGGAGAAAAACGTCTGGTTGACGAGTAATTATCAGGTGAAATATGACCGATCCCGGAATGCCGGTTATCAGCATTCAATCTGAAATATCAAGATTCCTGGTTCAACTTCAAAGAGAATTCCGTTCTACGTTCGATCGGAATTTCTGCATCGTTCGTATTTCGCCGGAAAATCGGTTCATTCAAGCAGACATTTTTCCGCGTGCACAGGGAAAAAGGAAGAGAGGTAGACCTCTGTCCATCGCGATCGAATCGACGGTGAAAGCGACACCGCGCTCGTATCACGCTCTTTGGGATTTCGACGCAATTTACCGTAATCGGCTGTCACGCCGGCGACAGCCGATGGATGTGCATCGCGCTCGACAGCGAGCGATGACGTTGACCGCGGTAAGAAGGCGACGGATGTAACTCCGGCGGTTTCAACGCGCCGCGGTAACGTTGTTTCGATAAAACGGCCACTTGAATAATACAGTTGCGCCGGAAGTTGTCCGGGACATTTAAAATGCGCGAGTGGGCCGATACACTGTGGCGCGCTGTATCTCCGGCCAAGTAGCACCTGCTTCATGTCATTTCCAGACTTTGGAAATGTTGCGCGCGTACGCGTAACGAGTATCGACGAAGCTTCAGTCGTGGCAGAACAGTCGCGTGTGCCTGTTTATCGGAAAATTCACGCACGCGCGAGCGCGCGCATTCGCCGACCGATAAGAGCTTGAATGGAAAAAAAAAAAAAGGAAGAAAAAACAAAAAACCACACACGATTTGGCAGCGACTCTCTTCTAGTCAGTCTACTTACACGATGAGCATAAAGATCGTGTCACCGCGTCGAATTCGTCACACAGAGCGAGACGAGATCGAAATACACGCCGAGGGAAAAATCGGGATTTGTCCGAAATATGAATAATATGTAAAGCGCAACATATGGAAATCTGAGAGTACATGTTAAACTCGTATTTAGCAAATACGAATTTTAGTAAATGTTCGGCTGTTTGCCGAATTTGTTGTTGCAACCAACGACCAAAGATTTATGTCACTGCGCGATGTAAATTCGCTGATTAATTCAATGCGCTGCGTTTGCTGCATTGGTCATAATTAAAAACCGGCCGACTTCCCGCCGATCGATTTTCTCACGTCGCTGACGATCACGGAAGGCCGGCGAGTTGCACTTAGCAACGGAGAGAATACACGACGGATTGAAATTTATCGCGACGTTTGTCAGCTTAAAAAATTCAGTCTGTCAAGTGAAACGGGACTTGGTTATGAATCGAGCCGGCATTTTCTTTCTTTCCGCCTGCTGTCGGCATATACGTGCACGCGCGCGTCGGAGAAGCGAACCTTGAATCGCGCGGTGCGACGCCGCCGCTATTTTGTGACGTGTCGCGCGCGCGCTACGCTATTCCCCTGGAAGGATATTGCGGATTTATACGCCGCAAACGCAGCTGCTGGAAATAGACGATCTGTTTTGCGGTGGATTAAGATTGGCGTTTGCGCCGGATCCGGCTATTTGCAGACAGACGTGACCTACTTGCGCGCCAACGACCAGACGCCGGGCGACTAATTTTAACGGTATGAAAATAATTCCTGATTTATGGCCGGGAGATAGCCGGGCGGGACAGCGGGACGCGCATTCGTTACGTCGCTTCCCCCCGGAAATCATTTTATTTATTATCCGACCTTTATTGCGCCACTGTCCAGCAGCCCTCGCGGCGATTCGTTCGTTCACTGCCGATTTCCAAATAATTCAAGATAATTCGGACGCATAGGTCGCATTGCCGCCGCTCGTGCATGTGCGCGTGCATGCGCGTGCACGGAGAAAAAAATATTTGATTGAACGAACCAATTTTCTGCTGAAATGCGCACAATTCGAAAGTTCCGAATTGAAAAGCCCAGGACTCTGTTCAGTAAACCAGAATTCTTGATATTTCATACCGAATTTTCTGACGATTTCTACCGGAATTTCGAAATCATTTACACTTTATCAAGAAATTCTCTCCTTCGGCCAAACATTTTTCTTCGTGCATGTTGTGTGTGTGAGCGTCAGTTCTTCGCCGAGTTTGTTTGCGGCTTCGCTTCGAACGTCATTATTCGCAACTCCCCCAGTAGGGATCTATTCTACTACTTAGAATCAGTTTGAATCGGCGTTTCTCGTGCGGGCGCGACGCGACGTGCGCGAGGAATGCCGCGCGCTCTGCCGTAATTTAACCGGCCGGCATATTTAAGGATCGTTACTCGGAGCGAACTGTCTCAAAAGCGCTCCGAGCATGCAGCCGCGAGCAATAATCGTTCGAACCTTCCGAAGCGAGTCTCGTGTATCGGGAATAAGCGTCGAGGTTCCGCAGGACCTCGAGAATCCGGAGACTATTAACCGTTTGAATGCGCGCATTGTTTGGAATATCTTTTGGGCATCTCGAGTCGAGATTTGGATTCTAATACATTAACCCTGCGAGTTTCGTCGAACTTGGAGGACCGATGGGGGAATCTCGAGATGCAACACAAGCTGTTGACCCAGCTTGATACTGCAAATATTTGCCGCTGTAATTTATTTACTTTGCTGTTTTCTTCACGTCGCGTCTTAAAGGAGAATTTATTTCAGGATTGTTTAATGTTCTCGATATTCCGCCAGCATTTAATCGTTTCTTCCTAGTCCCGATCGGCGATGTATTAATGATGTAATTTATTCGGCTGCAGATAGAACGAGCGAGATAAGTAAATATTTGATATTTGATATAGATAAATAATAGGATTACAAAGGGTGAATTAAATAAAGCTCTTTTTTACCATATTCCTTCGTTCCGCTTCTTTTCCTTTACGTTTGGAATTTCCATGGGGATTTTCATGAAAATTACGAGGATAACGTTTTATTTACTCCGTATAATTATATATTTTTTAATACTTTGGATTATTAGTATCCGCTCATCGTGCATACGCTGTTTGCAACAAAGTAAGTTAAGTAATCGATACACTGCTTGTTAAAATTATAAATAAGGACCAAATTCAAGCAGAATATTGAAACGACAAAATATTAAAGAATTTCAAAGTAGATGTCTCAGTATAAAAAAACAGCGGTATGTAATGATGTATCGCATTATGGTTAAACAATGTACAGTACTACATCTCAGAATTCATTCTCCAAGTTTCACAAAGAATCTGCAGGATTAATTGCAGAACGGAAATCTCGATTCGGGATCTTACGAATTTTTCCATCGCCCGCGACAGGGCGCGATATTAATCGTGTGGAATCATTTGATCGGGCGGAGAAACATTAATAAATACGACTTGACGAGGCTGTTTGAGCGCTAGCGGACTTTTGTTTCGACCGCGAGTACCGGCAACACGAATTAAGAAAAATAACGCTTCCCAAGGAGTCCACACAGGTCGATAGTTTTGGAATCACGGGCGATTGAAAATTACAACTTCGAACTTCGACAGTGTAAATAGAGAATAAAAGCTGACGCTCAGCGGATTTCGAGGGAACTTTACGTTCGACTTCCATCTGAGGAATCTGCTTGATTACTAAGATATACGGGATTTCCAAGAGTATCTCGACACCTCTCTTTAGACCGCGGATTTTGCGAGTTAGAGTTATAATGTCGCGTTAATGAGGCTATAAAAAACCCAGCGTTTTTATATACAATCAGAAATCAGAGGGCCGGAGAATTTCGACAAATCGCATTAAAGCGTATACCGGGCTCGTAACGAAATCACATTCCCGGCTTAATAGCGCGCGAAATTCGATCTCGCGTAATTTTAATTGGATCATACGCCGAGGGATCGCTCGATATCAGAAATTGCATCGCAGCCCAAACGTGTCAATCGGCCGTAATCTCATTGGAGACGCGCCGTCGGATACCGTACGAGATTCGCCTGGTGATTTTTTAATTTCCAACATCGCGAAATATCTCCGTGCGCGATCGAAGCGCGCGCGCGCGCGCGCGCAAAACGGGTGGCCAGACGGAATTCGCGTGGATAAGTACGTCTTTCAGCTGAGCCGGTGTGCTATCGACTACGGGCTCGTCGATTTGGCAGCGCGTATACACGATAATTTTCCACCGTCTTGTGCGCCGATTCGAGCGCGAGGGCTCTGCACTTCCGGTTGGTAGGACCCCGGTCAACGAGCAATTTTCCGGCCGATTGGCCGGCGAAACGTCGAACTTGCTCCAAGTCGATCTCCACCGACAGCAAGAGACACGCTTGTTTACTTCATCCCGGGAGTAGAGCCCCTCTACGTGACGTCTTCCTTCTTCCCTCAACCTCACGTCGGAGTGCCTCGATGAGCGCGACTGGAGAGCGCCCCGCTCAAATATGATCAATTAGCGTGAATGCCGCTCGGAGAAATCAATCAGTCTGGAAAGGAAACGAAGGCGACGGACATGTCCGCGATTTTTAAATAACGGCCGTCTCCGAGACTTTGCGACGTTACATGCAAACGCGAGCGCTTAATTAAACGTAAACGCGCAATTCCATACGCAAACTTTAAATTATTCAGCCACTCAAAACGATGAAAAATGTCGCGCCGACACGCGAGAGGAGAGCATGACTCGGCGCGCTCCGAGAGAGGAGGGACAACAACAACAAAAACACGCGTAAATTCGGGACACGACCGCGCTCACTGAAGTGAACGCGTCGCCATCGATATTTCTGATTTTTCTATATTGCTCGGAGCTTTGATTGTCGATCGACGTGAACGCCGGTGAGGAAATCACGCGTGAAAAAGAGAGAGAGAGAGAGAGAGAGAGAGAGCTAAGTAGGGGAAAAGGAAGAATAAAGACTCAGGCAGAACAGAAAATTATGATGACGTCAAAATGATAAGGAAAACTCATTTTTCCATCATGATTCGATCATTTTCTCGTCATTTTGATTATCATGATCTTCTGTTCTGCCTGGAGAGTGTGCCATTTGCGATTTTAAACTAACGAGATTTTTCAGGCTTTTTCACGTATTTGGTCGCGTTAAAAATAAACACGGTTAATGAAACGCAAGCGTGAAATCGCATTGCGGGTCTTTAAATCATTCATGCTCTTCAAATGGATGGAAAATGCCGCGACGACCGTTTGAACGCAACTCAACGCGTCGAAAGGGAAGGGGCGATAACAATAAAAACACTCGTGGATTCAGGACACCATCATAACAGTCTTTGACACTGAGGTGACGCGTCGCGCGCTTTTCCTCTTTGTTCCCGATTTTTCTACATTGACCGGAGTTTTGATTGCCGGACGCGGATACGCAACAAAGAAATCACGCGTGAGAAAGAAAAAGAGCTAAGTAGGGGAAAAGGAAGAATGAAATGTGTGTCATTTGCAATTTTAAGCTAACGAGATTTTTCGAGCTTTCTCACGTATATTTGGTCGCGTTAAAAATAAACACGAACGTTTAATTAAACGTAAGCGCGAAATCGCATTGCGAGTCTTTAAATCATTCGTGCTCTTCAAACGATGGAAAATGCCGCGACGACACGTTTGGACGCAACTCAACGCGTCGAAAGGGAAGGGGCGATAACAATAAAAACACTCGTGGATTCAGGACACCATCATAACAGTCTTTGACACTGAGGTGACGCGTCGCGCGCTCTTCCTCTTTGTTCCCGATTTTTCTACATTGACCGGAGTTTTGATTGTCGGACGCGGATACGAACAAAGAAATCGCGCGTGCGAAAGAAAGAGAGTTAAGTAGGAGAAAAGGAAGAGTAAAGAATGTGTCATTTGCGATTTTTCTACATTGACCGGAGCTTTGATTGTCGGACGCGGATACGAACAAATCACGTGTGAGAAAGAGAGAGAGAGAGTTAATTAGGAGAAAAGGAAGAGTAAAGTGTGTATCATTTGCGATTTTAAGCTAACGAGACTTTTCGGACTGTTTGTCACGTTAAAAAGTAAACACGGACGTTTAATGAAACGCAAGCGTGAAATCGCATTGCGGGTCTTTAAATCACTCGTGCTCTTCAAATGGATGGAAAATGCCGCGACGACACGTTTGGACGCAACTCAACGCGTCGAAAGGGGAGGGGCAGTAAAAACACGCGTGGATTCGGGACACCATCATAACAGTCTTTGACATTGAGGTGACGCGTCGCGCGCTCTTCCTCTTTGGTTCCCGATTTTTCTACATTGACCGGAGCTTTGATTGTCGGACGCGGATACGAACAAGGAAATCACGCGTGAGAAAGAGAGAAAATTAATTAGGGGGAAAGGAAGAGTGAAGTGTGTGTCATTTGCGATTTTAAGCTAACGAGACTTTTCGGGCTGTTTGTCACGTTAGAAAGTAAACACGGACGTTTAATTAAACGTAAGCGCGAAATCGCACTGCGAGTCTTTAAATCATTCGTGCTCTTCAAACGATGAGAAATACCGCGACGATACGTTTGAACGCAACTCAACGCGTCGAGAGTGGGGACAGTAACAACAAAAACACGCGTGGATTCGGGACACCATCGCGATCATAACAGTCTTTGACACTGAGGCGAACGCGTCGCGTGCTTTTACTCTCTCTCTCTCTCTCTCTCTCTCTCTCTTTGTTCCCAATTTTTCTATATTGACGGGGCTTTGATTGTCGGACGCGAATACGAACAAAGAAATCACGCGTGAGAGAGGCTAATTACGGGAAAGGAAAGAATAAAATGTCATATTCGCGAGAGTTAAACTAACGAGAGTTTCGGATCCTTCGTCCTGTTCGTCGCGTTAGAAATAAGCGAAACGTTCAATTAAGTGTAAGTGCGAAATCGCGCATCGTAAACTTGAAATATCTCCTCGCTATTAATTTGTCTAAATCAAAGCCGCGATTGTCGGACTAATGATTACGATAATTATTACATTCCGCGTGTGCGCGCGTGTGTATGTGTATGTGTAATTATCGTGCTGTGAGATCGTCGTCAGCATCGACAACGGCCCGAGCAGCAGAAGGTAATTGCCGCTTTACTTTTATTAGATTTCATTTAATATCCAATCTTCAGTGTGATGCAATCTTTAATTAGAGATTAGATCTTTAATTAGAGATGTAATCTGCAATTTATAGTCGGCAGAGTGAAACGTACGCTCGATCCTACGTATTCTTGTCGCGATGGCGATCGAGCGGCGGCGTATCTGTATCGTTATAATTAATTAGAAAATCATTTCTTCGCCTCAGATCCGGCGAGTGAGCTTGTTCTGCGCACCGCGAGGAGAGCAGCGGTTCCGGATGCTGATGCCGCACCGGAGGATCCGGTTCAGGCCGAGCAGGGTCGGCTCGAAGGTGAGTTCTCGCAGACTCTCTATATTTCTCTTCCGAACCCTTCGCTGTCGGCGAAAGTCGGCATGTAGCTGTCGTAGAATGACTCTAATTACGACCGCAAAGGGTTAACTCCGCACGCGTCTATTAGGCGCGTTGGTTCGTTAAACCGAGACTCTCAGAATGTGACTAACGTGATTGTTCCTTTTTTCTTTGTCTCGCAGATCCTCGCGTAGCGGAACGTGGCCGGCCCTGAGCTCCAGGCGGTGCGGTGAGTGAGAAATGAATATGATGACAAAAATGAGCATGACGATTTCTCTGGTGGCGGATTTCTTGCGAAATTTCGTTGGGATCAATGCAGTTTATTTTGCCGTTGAACGAGACGTGCTGTTCGACGCAATCAGGGGCTCGCCTCAAATATCGAGAGAAACCGAATGGATTTTATATTTTCAAGTATACAACTTCGTGCGAAATATAAAACAGCCCTCGCCTTAATCTTCCGGCAAACATGTCGGTATAAATACGATATTTTAGCGATGTCTCGCAGTATTTGGCTTAAAGCCGTAAAATCGTTCGACGAAATTCATTCGGCGTGATCCCCCGATTATTTCGAGCAGCATATAATGCGCATAAAATTGCGCCACCGAAGCTCGCGGTTGCTTCGCTCGCGCTCCAGGAGATTTTGAGCGCGCATTTACGTCGCGACTACACCTCGAGAACAGAAATGAAATAAGCTCCCGCAAAATATCGCCATCTGACAAAGCGAATTCACACGCTTATTCACGCGGTTATTTTGCTGGAGAATTAATACCGGACGATTTTTGCCCTCTCATTTTATACACAAAGCCTCGCGTGAGATACGATATTATCTTCGAGTAGACGTTTCTCGTGAAAAAGCACAAGTATCGAGAATGGGAACATAGAATCTCCATTGTTTGCTTACGCATCGTGTTTACGTTCATCGAATAGACTAAAGTTTCGGTCCATTTCATGCCCGCGAACGTGTTAATGGATTTTGCGACCGCTGCGAATTTCAGCTTCCGATGTTTCCGTTCGCGTCGCGACTACGTTCGCGTAGAGAAATTTTCGATCAATCAAATTGGCGAGATAATGAGACGAAAGTGCGCCTCGTCGTTGGATCTGGCGAAGAGTATTCGCAATGACTGCGCAATAGTTGCGAAGATGCCTTCGTCGTTCGCAAGCATCGCGCGCCGTTCGCGCGTCGGTCGACCTCGCGGTTGACCTTCGGTTCGCGGTATTTTTACGCGCGAGTCGCGAGTGTCCTGCGCCAAAGGACGGCGGAATATGTACCGCGCCGCGGTAGATACTCTCATTGGACCAAGTAATGTTGGAATCAAGTAATCGAACGAGTTTGCGTGTGGATTATCAAAACCCAATCTCGTCTTCCGTCGATCAAGCTCGTGCGCGTCCAAATCGAAATTTTTTATACCGTCGAGACAGCCGAGACGCCGCACGTTCGTGAATATCAATCGCGTCGCGAGTACATTGAAATGCGCGTGGAGTACTGGAGCGCAAGACGGAGGCTGGACACTTCCGGACAGGACTTTCCACACAGCTTGCGGGACTTGATCGCTCGAGCGGCCTGCGAACAACGGTGGATCTCGTCGCCGAATGGTGAGTGCTGAAACTCAGCGCTCTCAGAGCGCCATTTTACGTAGTGCATGCGTGGTCATAAACTGCATTGATTATTTCCGACGAGAACAATAACGGCATAATAACAATAGTTGCACACTGCTCGCATATTCGCATAATACTGAATATCTATATTACCCGTTGAAACATTTATATGAGTATGTGGTTTACCACAAAAAGTCGATAACAAACGGCACGGTATACGGCGTGCCGGGACGTTTCGAAGTATCTCCGCTTCGCTAAGCTTAGGATTACCAACTGGGCCGCGATATGTTTAAAGATCCCGATGAGACCTCGCGTTAAATTGCACGTATGAGAACAAACGGCGGGAACAAGCGTACGTTCGTGGAGCTCGAACATTAGGAATATCCCCTTGGCGATTAATTTCGCTTAACAACAAACTTATTAATATATGTGTCTTGAGAAACGAAAGGGCGATGCCAAACGGACAATGAGTGTTAACGCAATTTATCGAAAACTCGACAACAAACGGCACGTGTTTCACGGCGTTATCGAGATACCTCTGCTTTGCGAAGTTTAAGAGACGTACCAGCTGCCTCGCGATATGTTTAAAGATTCCGCCGGGATCTTAGGTCAAATTGCACACATGTGTGAGAACAAACAAACTACGGGAATGAACGTAGCCGGAGGGGGGCGCGAACATTAGGAACACTCCGTTGGTAATCGATTTCGTTGTTTGTATCAGATCAAAGGTAGTCTAGGCTCTCTTGCGTGTGTTAGCTAGAGCTACCCTCACCGTCAGAAGACAGACGGCGTTTGCCAATTAGTACGTCTGTAAATTTCCTACTCGATCGCGGCCATTGACGGTTACTCGCGCCCCATACACATCTAATTAGACGCAATTATAAACAGACGATATTCTAAGCGAACAGCCGGGCCGCGCCGCGTGCTCCCGGGCTGTGCGCGCACGCGATGAAGTTTGATTATTATTTGTCCGCTCGTATAAATTTTAATCAACGTATATCACAGTTATAGCGGCGAGAACGTCGAGTAAATTGTGGCGGCCGCGTCGCGCATAACTCGAAGTTCAGGCACAAGTTAAAACCGCATTCGAGCGTGCGTAGTATTCTAATAAATATAGCGCGCTCTCTTCCTCCTCCTTCCCTCCTTCCCTCCCTCCTCTCTCTTTCTCTCTGTACGCCTCCCTGTACGGGGCTCTCACCCTCGCCTTTTCCTCCCGAAATGATCGGAATGATTTCCCGCGGTCTACCGAAATATTCGAAACGCGCGTACGCGTTGCTCGGCTGGCACAACTGGAATGTTCCGACGGAGGAGCGGTTCGCAGATCGTCGAGTGTTTTAATTGCAAATTGCGCATTTCTCCGCGACGGTCGAAATTATAACGTGGCGTGTGTCGGGGTCAATCGTCGGGAACGGGCGGACATGGACCCGTGTGGTATTATTAGTTGTAGTTTGAGCGCTGTTCACGCGTCCGTGACGAATTTTGTCGGTCGACATGAACAATAAGCTATCGATTGCGCGGCGATTGTACTCATTTGTGTTGATGCTCTTTTACATACCTTTTTTCTCTCCTTCCAATCGTATTACTCGATTACATGGTATTACACATTCCTGTGAAGATGAAATAGAGAATGCTGTTTTGTGACCGGAAAGTATCGGATCTCAAACTGCCGCTGTGTTTCGACACCAAATAACGCAGAATTAGCAAGAATTAGGCACGAAGAGGGCATTTTAAAAGACGCAGCTTTAATTTTTAACATCATTCCCCCACAAAACCAGGGAGCGTTTTACTCGTTAAAAGCGATCATTATGACGCATTTCGTCGAGTTGAAATCTTCCTTCCTTTCTCGCGAATCCATTGCAACCGGAATAAAGACTGAGGTTTTCTCCTAAAACTGGGGAGGGGGGAGGCAGCTCGAAAGAATACAATATTTCCAAAATACCCCGTACACGCGCGCGCCGCCGAATGCGCACGGTGTGATCAATGGAGCGACTAGCTGAAAATGAACAAGGTCCCGTCGCATCGGACGCTATACGAATAAAAAAATGACACACACACACACGAGAGAGAGAGAGAGAGAGAGAGAGAGGCGAAAGGGGGAGGGAAAAACAAAGCGAAACTGAGATGAGACCGCCATGGCACTCCGGCGGAGTTATATCCGCCGCCTGTTTATGTGCGGATCGTGTTTACCGGGCTTCATATATGCACTTGCATAAGCACGATAGGCGGGCGCGTGCATTCGCCTGCGACCACGTCTCGGCCACTATTTACGAACCGCGAGTAATTCATAACTCGTTTTTTCGTTAAGCCTGTCTTGCTGTCCGCCCGCTCGCTCTCTCTCTCTCTCTCTCCCTCCATGTCTTGTTCGCTTGTCTTTTTTTTTCAATTGGACGGCCTGCGCCGCGCGGGCCTCATAAAAACGAGCTTTGATCGGGTGCATTGAGGCGGAGACCGATGTGAACAGGCAAAGTGTCGGACCGAACTGCAGCGCCGCGCTGCGGGCAACACCACGTGCTCTAAAAGCTCGTTATTAGATCGCGTAATCTCTTCTTTTCTCGCGGAATGCGCTGATAAGCGAAGAGAGCCCTTAACGGTTTCTCTTTAAGCGGGAGAGCGGGCGGAGCTTTTTGCGAGGAAGAGAAAGAAAAAGAAGGAGGAAGAAGAAGGGGGGAGGGGAATGAGAGGGGGTGTGGAAGAGAGCCTTTTACCTCAGACCATAACGTAATGGCCGGTCGTGCCGCGGAAATCGCGGGATTGCGAGGTGAAAAAACGTCTTCTGTTTCGCGTAAGCCGCAGCGATTTTGCGCACGTTCGGGTGGCTCTCGTATAAATATTAATATCGAGTCTCGCGCTGCCGGAGGTGAGAAAATGGCGTTCTCGTACGATGATGCCGAATCGATAGACGCGGAAGGGAAATGTGACGGCGACGGCCGAGAAAGTTGCCAACTCGAAATTGTTACGGGAAATGAGGGCGCTTTTTCGAGCCAAAGTTCGTTCCCGCGGAAATTTCACGCGTATTCACGCGGTCGGGGAACTATAAAAATGAATTATAAAGACCCCTGGTTCATATTTGTCTTAGGGAAGGAAATGCAGTTTGACGTTGTTAAAGAATGTTTCCGAGCCGCTGATTCTCATATTGTTTGAGGTGCCAACGCGCGCTCGGCGAGGTTCAATATTGTTGTGCAATTCGTAGAATTCCGGCCGCGCCGCCGCTTTCGACGTTTCATCGACGACTCGCATTTTCCGCGAGATACCGCCCGCCGGTCCTTTTCCGCGCGAATATTTCCGGCGCATTGGCCGTACAATTTCTCGCCGGTCGTCCGCTTATTAAACCGACGTGGGCGTCTAATAAACGCGCAACATTCTAGCCGGATGAAAGACGCGACGTAAAAGAAAAGAGAAACCACGCGTGCGCGCGCGAGATAAAAAGTGGCGATCCCGTTCGGATGATCCGCGATCGGATCCTCGTTGGTCCGAAATATTTTACAGCGCGGTCGTCGGGTTATGAGCTGTAAATTCACGAGCGTCGCCTATCGGTCGACATCGAGTAGCGTATGACGTATCGTCCGGTGATACGATCGAACGGTGGAACGACGGGATCGCCGAGCGGCCGCGCTGCTGCAACCATGGAAATAAAGATCGAGAGATCACAGCTCGCGGGGACCAATTCTGAAGTAATGAAGTGAGCAAAGGGGGAAGGAAGGAAGGAAGGAAGGAAGGAAGGAAGGAAGGAAGGAAGGAAGGAACGAGGGGAGGAAGGAAGAGGGAAAGAAAGAAAGACAGACAGAAAAGGGGCCGCGTAACCGTAAAAGCACCGGACGAGAGCGTGGCAATCAAGCGGGGAAGAAAGGCGCGCAAGACGGGAGAGCGGATCTCCGGGAAACGTAAAACGCGTCGTTCCGCGCTAAAGTGTCGACGAACGACGCTCGTTCGCGTCCCAGATCGCCGCGCCGGCGCGGCGAAATCCTGCGGAGAGACGGATCGCCGAGACGCGGAAGTAGCGTGCCATATACCGCGCCGCGGACGCGCGTTTATCGGAGTCATTAACTGGAAAGTCGTGAGCGAGCGCTCTCGTTCGAATCAAAATTCGGTGTATTCACCACGTTGGAGCGAGTTCGATCGATCGATCGATCGATCGCGAACTCGCTGCCGCTCGTCAAAGTCGCGCGCGTGTCCTTTGTTGACAGTGACGGATGACCAATATGTCGGCGAGTATTTCGGTCTTTGGATCGCGAGTCGGTTGAAACGTTGATATTCGGACGGCGGAGACTGTGGATCGATTAAGATGGGACTATAAAGAGAGAGGGAGAGAGAACAGGAGAAAGAAGAACCGCACGTGCCGCTAAGGTTACCCGCGTCTTGACCCGCGTCGCGTTCGGCGCGTGAGGCGATATTTCACACTGCGCTCTCGTGGAATTGCAAGCGCCTATTGACGACAACACGGGTGAAATTTTCAAGAGAGGATACGCGTCGCGCATATCTCCCGTCTCGGGTTTAGAACAAAAGCGCGATAAATAATTCCTCTGGCGGAGCAGGAGATCGACGGGCTCTCTCGTTCTCGCGCGGAGTCGCGAGGAATTCGCAGCGAGCGGAAATATACCCGCTTCCTTGGGCGAATGCGGGCGGAACGGGAAGGGCGACGGTGCGGTGAGACGTCTAAGAATACATCGATGCGGAATTGAGTTATACGAGGCGAGAAGTCGCGGTGTGTGAAGTACGGGCCGCTTCCCACGGCGACGTATCGTCAGAAAATAAGGCGGTAAATTTGACGCGCCCGACGTCTCCGCGCGCGCGCGCGCGAACGCGCTTTATGGATGCCGACGTGCCAAGCGCGGCCGGAGTCCCGAGGAGGGAAGTCGCGCGATAATGTACGTAACAATGTCGAGAGTCGGGGCCGAATCGTAGAAGTAGGACTCCCCGGGTCGTTTCGCGTCGTGAAATCCGCCGTCAGCGGCGCGCGCTCCGCGATCGAACGCGCCGAGCGCGGAGGGCGAGACGAAAATTTTATGCAGTGCACACGAACGAAGGTATTCAGCGCGCGATGTACAAGCGCGATAAGCGCGTTTCCACCGATAAGGACTCCCCTCGCTCCTCTCCATCCCTCTTTTTCTTTCCATATATATATATATATATATATACATGTATATTTTTTGTATATCATATTCGCTTACGAGATACCATGTAATATTAAATTTTAGTAATACGGTTTTTTCCCTCACTTTTGTTATTATGCATCGTATAGAGGCTTGAGGGATTCGTCCCTTCTCGCTCTCTTCTGTTGCTTACCGCCGGCGAGAGTAGCGAATCGAGATGGTTCTCGCTGGAACAGCTTCCATCCGGGCTGGTCTCGACACCGCTCGCCGGATGTAGAAGCGGTCAAGCGTGCTCTCTCCGGGACGCGTAATGGCGCGCGCACTCGCGATTAAGACGATTCGAGTAGTTGAACTATGTTATCGCGATCTAATTTGGCAACGACGATCGCGATCGCGCGAGCAGCGTCAGATTCGCTCGCGCACGGCACGTTTAGGAACGAACGGCGATGGTCAGTGTTGGAAAGAGCGTGAGCGCTCTCTGAATCTCGCGGGCGAAATTTTACTCGGAAAACTGAGTGACCATCGGGTTTTGGACCATTTGGATTTGAGCGATTCTTCGCTCGTGTACAGCAAATTATTCACTCTCTGCGTGGTTGAGTGAATGCTTTCATGCGAAAGTGAAGAGTAAACTTGATGTGCAGTCGGTCGATTAAAGCTTGCTACATTTTCCTCGCGATGAATCTCGCAACGTATTCCGTGTACGGAATTTGTATATATACAAATAAAATAAAGAATCATAATAAACGTACTGGACTATCATAATTACGGGTGGTACTGCCGATGACAACAGCGCGAATAATTACCCGTCGACATCTCAGAACTTGATGGTTGATATCAGACGCGTTTACTTTTGTTAAATCTGCGCAAATCTTTTTTAATCCTCTTCGGGAGCAAACTGCTCGATGAAAAGACAAAACTGAACTGTCACGTGATCAAATGGCACTTTAGCTATCTCTGAGGAAAAATCTCCGAGAAATAAAATAAAATGAAATTTTCTCGTAAATCAGAAAAATCAAACCCGCTAAAATACCGCCGCTTCCACTCGTCTTGAACGAGAACGATTTAGAAAGGGCTCCACGCGCTTCCCGATTCCCTCTGCTGTGGAAATTGTCGTTCGTCGGTGGATCGTCGAAGAGTGCTTAGGGAAAATTATTCGGTCAATCCGTCTGCTCCCGCCCGAGCAGAGTTAATAATAACAATCATAAATATGATAGCGGCACGCGCGCGACGATGGCCCGCTTAGATATCGATCGCGACCGCCACACAATGCAGCCCCGAATATTTATCAACGTATACGCTCGTTGTATATTACAACATCGGCAACATCGACACGCTTGTATGCGCGCCGCATGCAACGTTACATTCACGTGCTGAGATTGTTCCGCTAATAATAGTCGTTACCACCCGCGCGCGCGCGGCGATTTGTATTTAAGCTCGGGCTAGTTTAACGAGCATTTGTACGATAACGAAGCGTTAACAATAATAAGAAGAACAGGCGCGCACATCCGTCCCGGCTCTTTCCCTCTTTGCACGGCCAGGTCGCGCGAAACGGTAGCGTAATTTTACGGTAAGGCGTAATTTCACGTAAATTATGATCAGGTGGATCTCTCTCTCTCTCTCTCTCTCTCTCTCTCTCTCTCTCTCTCTCTCTTTCTCTCCAAAGTCTTGATATTCCAACGGCGGGAGTGCGCGCGCGCCACTGGATTGGGCAATAAATTTCGTGAGCTCTATTCGGGACAGGTCGAAACAGAGCGGCAGACGAGTCTCTCCGTGAGACGAAGGACGAAATAACGGGGAGAGAAAAAAAGAATGAATTTATAATGATTTATCAGAGTTGTGGTATCGCCCTACCCTCCTGCACCCCTCCCCCCTCGCGTGGCCCAGCAAGCGTCGTTACTCTGTATACACGAGACTTTCGTGACAGGAGGCCATTTTTCACGACGTTCACGAAGCATACTTACACGCCCGGTTGACATTTTAATCGATCTATAAATACTTAGTCCCTAATGGCGGATGAGGTCTGGTTCGAATCGATGGCGGCGAAAGTAATTACGCGCGCGGAAGCGCGCAGGAAAAAGACGGGAAAAGAAGAGACAGATAGTAGGGGGAGAGAGGGGTAGAGATACGTACCGCATAAATTAATTGATTACGCGAGCGAATTAAGCGGATTTATCCTTCCCGGGCTAATTGTGTAATTTTTAATCACAACAAATAACGCGCGAAGGGCGGAATGATCATCGGCAAAATGGAAAATTCGTGTTCATCGGCGGCGAGCGAGCGCCGAGCGGCGATTCCTAGGCTGGATATCGCGGCCGCGATAAAAAGCGCCGATAGCCCGCAACTCTTTTCAATTTTAACTGCCGAACGCCGCGACGCTCTTCGCGGTAATTCCGGCGCGTGCGTTTGAAAAAATTCTCTCCCCCTCTCTCTCTCTCTCTCTCTCTCTCTCTCCCTTCCTCTCTTTTTTTCAGCTCCAATCTTGTACTCTTTCAGTTCGCGAGCCGTAGCAGAAACGATTTCGTTATTACGCGTGTGCCGCTTGCATCGTTGCGATCAATGCGAGCGCTGCGCTCGAGATGCATATGAATCGTTACCGGTGCATGTAAACACACACAGATAGACAGACAGACAGACAGACAGACAGACAGACAGACAGACAGAGAGAGAGAGAGAGAGAGAGAGAGAGAGAGAGAGAGAGAGAGAGAGAGAGAGAGAGAGAGAGAGAGAGAGAGAGACAGACAGAGCAACGAACGGACGAGTGGGCGGGCGGGCAGGCGCGGAAACGCTCGCGTTAGCGTGTACATGCGGAAGTATATTTGCACATACGGTACATCTCTCTCGCCCGTCGTAAACCGGAACTACTTGAAACTGTCCGAGCAGGTGCTTCGTGAAAGCTGCATATCGGCGTTTTGGCACGGTTTCATCCCGCCGTTAAGGATCGGTGAAAGCGAAAAAGCGGAAGTAGGCTGCTCGCCAACGTTACCCGGGCCCGTCAAATGGCTGATTTATCGTCGACTTCGCGTCGAGATTTAAAACGAAAATCTTGTTTTCCCCGCCGGCTACGACCTGTTCGCATCACCTTGCGCATTTTCGCGTTATTTCACATTCATATGCACATATATGTATTGATAAGTTATAACACGCTCCAATATATATAACGTAATATATAACGTAATATATACGTAATTGAACTGTATATCGATAATGTATAATACATGAAAATTCACTGCGTCTTATAACTCGATCAAGGCTCGACTCCGCCGCCGCGGCTCGTTAACCTCCCTTCGTTGTAAATGATAAACAATCCCGCGGCGTTTTCCATTATTTCGCTAACGGGAAATTGCCCGGGTGGGAGACATTTCGATCTCGTAACAAACGTCTGAACGGTACGCGCGGTTTTCAGTCCGATTCGTGCCGGTTCCTGAGGAAGGAAAGATTCGCGCTCCCCCTCCCTCTCCGCCCGTCCTCCTGTCGCTCCCGCGCCGGTTATCTATGCAATTGCAACGTGGCCGCGCGCGATAAGTGCTCTCAGATTTACAGTTTAATGCCGCGATCGTCTTGCCCCGCGCTCGCATTTGCTCCACCGCTCGCCTCTAATTACTTCGGGCCGAGGCTTCGGCCTTAATTGAAATACCGAGTCCTTGCTAACGTTCGCCGAGAAAGGGAGAAACAGAGAAAGAGAAACGGAGACAGAGAGAGAGAGAGAGAGAGAGAGAGAAGGAGGGAGAAAGCTGTCGTGGCGCGGACGTCGCTGTAAAGTATCGACGCAAAATATTCAATCTTGTAGCAGTAAGCGCGATTACTGTCCTCGAGAGAGAAGAAAAGGGAGAGAAAGAAAAGAGAGAGAGAGAGAGAGAGAGAAAGAGAAGGAACAGGGAGGAAGAGAGTGGTCGGTTCTTCAAGGCGATCTTGCAAATGCGAGCACGCCAGTGCCACGCCAATCAGAAGAGCGAGCGCGCACAAGCGGCGAATTCTCGTTTCTACCTTAGCCGATTATACTCCCGACATCTGAAACGTTAAATCGTTAATCGCGGATAACGGATAGCGTAATCTGACTACGCGCGCGTTCAACGTTAAATACCGCGGTCTGACTCGAAGGTTTATTTGCGCGCCGCGGAGGTCACCCGTGTAGCGTTACTTTATTCCGAAAGGCAGACTGCGCCGCGTTTAGCGGCAAATGCGATTAGAACGTGGACGTCCTCGTGTCTATGCTGAGCGCACGCCTGATGAAATATTTCCTCGGTCGATTATACGGCGCTTACGATGGAATTAGAAGGTCGCGCGCGCTGGTCGTATGCGAATAGTTTCTCGTCGTAACGAGTCCCCCGCGGCTTCGGCCGTATCGTAAAAATAAACGCGCGGCTAAAGCGCAAGTGAAAATGAGTTTACCGAAGATTCGAGCAGCCGCTCATGCATGAGACACTCGGCATGTTCGATCGCATTGGACGTAAATAGAAAATTGCTCCGTCGAGAGCAAGTTCTACTGCTCCAGATAAATTATATAAATAAACGTATATATCTAAGGGATACGCGCGAGCGAAATTTACGAAGGATTGAGATAACGAGTAAGAACGAAACCTGATACTTTACCTGTCAAGGCGAAGCAAACGAAATTCGATGAAAGTAACTACCCTCTAATCATTTCGTACGCGGTGTGTCGTCAGCGGGCGACACATTGTTTATCGCGAATGCCACGTTTATCGGTTGATACTCTTCGTTCTTGTCCGAAAATAAGCATCGTCGAAGCACGCGATACATCAATCTCGGGAGGGACATTAAATAAAGGCCAGCTTTAACCCGACGCCGCGTTTGCGACGACTCGGGATCGTCCTTGTCGATTGCGTAATTTTCCGCAGACGAGACTCACTCACTCACTCACTCACTTACTCTCTCACTCACTCTCTCTCTCTCTCTCTCTCTCTCTCTCTCTCCTTACTCGCTCACCCCCCATTGTCGCATCCGTCACAAAAATATGAATTCGCGAAATCTGCTGCCTGATATAAAAGAATACTTCCTCTCCCCATCCCCTGCAAGCATCCAACCTACGTCGTTTTCTTCCAACTCGGCCGTCTTTCGCGAGGCCGGAGAGGGAGAGGGTTGGGGGAGTACGAGGGTGCGCACACCAGCCTCTTCATCTTCTCCTCGTCGCCGCGCGTAGCGGAGAAACGCGAATCCCGGACGGCGTTTCTCATAAAGTCGCGAGCTGGCGCGTAATCGCGGGTATATTAAAGCGCGCTAGGAGATATCAGCGCGGGGAAGGTCTCGCGAAATAAGGAGAATTCCGCCGGCGAACACTTACACGCCGTGTAAGTACGGCGGGCGAGCGTCAAACGAAAATTCGCGCAGCACATCTGCGAGCGAGCGCGAGCGATGTCTCGAAAATTATGGACATTCCCGCAAAATTGCCGCCGCGGAATCATCTCCGGCGGCGGTGAGAGCAAATTGCCCAAAAGGTTACTAGCGGTGTAGTCAGTTTCACGTAGAAGTAATTAACTAAATTTTGCTTATTATTCCACGAGGAAGGGAGAAAGAGAAGAAGCGCGCGCGCGCGCGAGAGAGAGAGAGAGAGAGTGAGGCAAGGGGAGAGAGGAGAAGAGACCCGCTTTGTAGGACCCTGTAACTCGCGGCAGAATCCGCGACAAAATTCTGCCGCCAACTTCGTGTACGTACGCGATCCTCCGCGAGCGCTTTCCGACATGAAATGATAGAATTTCGCTTCGGAGTTCCGAGTGGCGAACTTACGCCGAAGGGCGCCTGAGAAGCGGCCGACTCGAGTCTGTTTGTAAGTTTCCGCCTAGATCCCGCGAGAGATCCGCCGGATTAGCTCTTATCGACGTTGTGCCACGACGAATCTGTGTTTACATGGGCCTTTTATTCGCCGCGATATCATACCTTACAAGGGCAATGCGCCTTCGCCGAGGCCGCCGCGGCGAGCCGCATTCACGTGAGCGTATGCGATATGAACCCGGCCGGTCGTTCCGTGCAAGGCGCAGAAACAGCGGCCGATGAATGGGAAGATTGCAGGTTATTTCCCCGGCGTAATGTCAGCGCTCGTGTCATGCGCGACATTTCTTCGTCCGACAGCGCGTTTAGACATTCGAATAATGACGGATGCGCCCGGTCGCGGCGCGATATCACGAGTGGCGTTCGTGGAAACGATTAGCTATCGCAATCTGCGATCGACCGTAGCGCAGGATTCCGGGAATCTCGACCGTTGGATTTTTAATAGCGACCGGAGAGAGACGCGACAGCGCGACCGATTAATTAATGCCACCGGCGTCGGTGCTCGCTCCGCTATATACGGGTGAAAGACGGCACATCGACGGGAGAAATATGCAAGAGAGATGGTTGGCGCACGTGTCGGTTTCTTCGCGCACGTCTAGACGTCTCGAGCTCGACGTTTGTCTTCTTCAACGTTTCCGCGGCCAAGGCGGAAGCGCGTGTCCGGTTAACCCGTTGAAAGATGACGATGAGGCCGCCGCGCGGAACTTGCCGACGATGACGACAGCGACGGGTCTGTGAACGTCGCGTTCGGTATTCCGAATATCGACATAGCGAGCACTAAATATACCTTTCTCACTCATTTGAGTGTGACACTGAAATAGGAAAAATTAAACGTAAAAGTAAAAAAATATCTGCCATACATATATTTCTGATTCTGAAGCTGAAACGAAGCTCACGAGAAACGAGAAAAATTAAATTGAAAGTTATAAAGACGTATTAGCGCACTCGCTGTGAGATCGAAATTAAGACACTTGGAGTCGTATTCTGAACGCCTAACAAATATTAAATGCGCCTTTCGGATGCTGGAGTTGAAACAAAATTACACATGACATATTCACGCGAGGAAAATTCTAAGCTTGGAATTAAGCAAGTATCTTAGCGCATTCGCTGTAGTCCGAAATAAGACCCTCGAGGCCGTATATTGGACACGTAGCGAACATTAAATATGTCTTTACGATTCTCAAGTTGAAACAGAGTTACACGCGACGTGTTAACATTTAGGAGAATTTAGCTCGCAATTAAAACGGCATATTAGCGCATTCGCTGTAGTCCAGAATATAAAGAGCTCTTGGAAGCGTATTCCGGGCACGCTAAATATACCTCTCTGATACTGAAATTGAAACGGAGGTTACAAGCGACGTTCGCGTAGGAAGAATTTAAGTTGAAATTAAAAAAGTGTGCTGGGGTGTTCGCTATACCACACGTGCGGAATAAGGTCGCCGGTCGCCGACGTGGAGCAGCGAGAGCTACGAGGTGACGTGAATCGAAGAACGATGGAAACCCTTTCGGACGCGTCAGCGCCCGCTGTGGGGGAAAGAAGGAATTACATTCTTTCCCCCCTTTTCTTCTTTCATTTTTACGCCGCTCTCATGTCGCGTCGCGCGTTCAAGCCTCGTGGCTCGCTTGCGAGAGCAGTAAACGCTCAACGTCGATGCCCGCCGCCCTCCGCGGTAATTATTCGCCGCGCATCAAGCTGAAAGAATTGTAAGGAGGATAATAAAAGCCCTCGAAATGAAGAGAGCGTCGGGGGCGCGCGGCGGAATAAGACGTAAGTCGGCCGGGGCGGCGACGCGGCACGTCGCTTTTTTATCGTCGGCATTTGTCGGCGCGCGGCGTAAAAAGAGAGAATCTCGTCGACGCGCGGCGCGGCGCGGCGCGGTAAAGGAGCTGGGTGTGTACGCGGTTTCTGAGGACGCTCGCGCTACTAATAACGCAACACCACGCGCGTGCAGCGGCTCCACAGGCTCTCGACTACGGTCTCTCCTTGATAAATTCGATTAGCGCGTGTCTCCCGGCGAGACGCGCGCTCGGCGGCGAGAGAGAGAGAGAGAATCGTCTCTTTCGCGATGTTAACGATTACTACGTTGCGCAACTCGGGAATTAATCCGCGGCTGTCACGCACGACACCGGCACGGTATAATAACGAGACACCGCGCGCCGCACGTGTCGCGCATAATCCACGTCCGCTCGAAATACGGCATTCACGCGCGAGGAAAATGACGGAGTGCGAGATATCGGAAGGAGCGCGCGCGAGTCGGACGCGAGCGCGAACGGCTGGCCGTAAGTAGTAAAGCCCCGCGCTCGGGCGGACGTCGCTCTCGTTCACGCGGACGCGGCCGGCCGCGACTCTTCTTCTTCTTGGCCGCTTCTCTCCTTTAGGCGCCTTTAGCAGCGTGATAACCGAACGCAGGAATTTTTCGAGCAGCTGTCGCGTCGCCACCGCGACATTATTCTCGCCGCTTTCCTAAATGAGGATATTAATCGCCGAGAAGTTACGCTTGAGCGAATTCTCCCTCGGGAAGAACGCGCAGGCGACCAGGTACGCCCACCGAGCGCGTAATCGCGTTTCATTAAATACGAGATGGATTTCTGCGCGATAATTTCTCTCTCTCTCTCTCTCTCTCTCTCTCTCTTGTCCGCATGGAGAAAAAAATGTCAATTCGCGTAACTGATTGGCAATCGGACGAAAACTCGACGGCGAGGAATGATATGATTCGTTCGAAGGTATAGCTGTGTTGAAACTCGATTGAGACGACGGTTGAGAATAATTGACCGAGCGAAAGGCTTCCGAGATGAATTAGTGACCAAAAAAGTGATCTAATTGTGAAAATGAATTAATAAATTAACAAGATATTAAAAAACTCGCCTTCGTCCGACAAACGACAGGCACTCGGTCGCGTTTTAACTTTGCCGAACAGATCCGAGCAAATAAAAATACAGAAGGACGCAAAAAAAAATCGTATCAACCTTCTCGCGCGTTTCTGGGCCGATTCTTCCGTGCACCTCGGCGAGTAGTAAGCACTTTAGCGTGTTCCCGCGGATATGTTCGGCGAACACGTTCCAATAAACACTTTTATCCCCAGCTTTTAACGATGAATCGTATTCTCGGCGGCAGTGGGGCGCGAATGGGAACCGAACCGGGTCTCTCTCTCTCTCTCTCTCTCTCTCTCTCTCTCTCTCTCTCTCTCTCTCTCTCTCTCTCTCCCTCCCTCCCTCCCTCCCGCTTTCTCTCTCGTACACATACACGAGCGATTAAAAGCGATACGTTACGTCGCGCGAACTCGCCCGCACGAGTGCTTTAATGAGAGAGTACCTGGGGGTGCATCTATATTGACATTCTGGTGCACACACCCGAGAAAGGTGGTGCTCCGCAGACCAAAGTGGAGGTTCATACCGTTTATTTACGCGCAGGCCGCAGCGCGAGAGCTCACGATTATCATATTACGCTACTCTACTCTGATAATTATACTCGTTTTCGTCAACTGCGAAATTATCCCTCGCCGAGTGGCGGCGAGCGGCGCTTCTCGCTCGCTCGTCGCGCTTGTCGCGCGACCACCATGGGCGCGCTCGAACAATGTTCTTTGAAGCGCGCGTCAGCACCCGTATTCAAATACTTTCCGCAATTTCCGCTCGTGCTTCTTCCGGTCAACATCTCGAATCGTCGCGAGTTCAGCGAGTCATAATTGACGCTGCGTCGTTCAATACGTGCAGAAATCGGCTCGGAAGCACCGGTCGCGTGAAATTGCAAATGAGACTCCGCCTCGAGTTGGTGTTGTCGCAAATTGCGAATATAAAACTGCAGTCCGAAGTTATCCAGATGGTGGCTAACATAATTGCCACGACGTGAGACGATCGATGATGCAAGCTCGACAACTTTTTAATTACATTTACGAAGCAAATATGCCGTGTTGAATTAATCATTAAATTTACATTCAGCAATTAAACCCGTCATTAAATTTACTCATGTGAATTTAATGAGTGATGTAAATTTTTTGTCGTATCGACGCGGCGACAAACTGCTCCTACTTATTCTCAGATTTTCATATTACATTTTACACGACGATTTATTATTCCGAGCAAAATCCGCCTGAAATCCTCTCGCGTTCCTGCTTCGTCATTTTACGCGATAGTGAAGCCACGCGAAGCTTTCATGAAGGATACACGTAAAGTTGCTTTTGCCAAATTGACGCCAAATCTATGTCTGTCTGGACGAGTTTCGGTATATTTCCGCTCCGTGTCTCCCGCGCGCGGATAACGCAAATGCAGATAAACAGAGACTCACCAATCTCGCGTCGCCTTCGCGACGAACTGCCGTTGGTTCTCCCGATCGATCGCTATGGAATGATGATGACGATGATCATCGATGGAGACAGCCGAATGGCAAACAAGGCGGGTCTCGTTCCGGTCGAGGATCGTGAGGTTGTAAGACGACGCCAGCAGGCGGGAGGCCATTCGATCCAAAGCCACCCACGATTTACCGGCCACCACCCAGGACGGATACGTGCAATGCTGCGGTGGCTCTTCTGTAACGTGAAAAGATGGCCGTGGTGAGAGGATCCGCATGGTTGTTCGTCGTCCTCGTCCTCGTCGTCGTCGTCGTCGTCGTCGTCGTCGTCGTCGTCGTCGTCGTCGTCGCTGCGCTCGCAGATAGAAAAATTCTCGACGATATTTATATGTTTCAGTCGCGACAAATGAAACGCTGAAATTATCCTCGAAGCCGACACATATTTCCGCGGATTCCCGTTGCGTCGCGCGAAAAAACGACACAACCGGAACGTGAGAAATGATCTCTGCTTGATGCTCGAGCGGGACGGTAAGGTCGCGCGGGCGATTAAACTTGAACGAAGCCACAGCACTCTCCGCCGCGCTTTCGGCATTCGCAATTACAGCGGGTGGGTGGGAGCGGGGAGTGGGGGTGAGTGAGGAAATATTTCGGTATTTTTAAGATCCTCGAAACGGCCCGCGACCAAGTAAGATCGCGCAAAGTTGATTATTGCCGGCGACGCCAACAGTTTAATTCCTGTAATTTTCGTCTCCACGTTGCAGATTCGGACGACTGTTAAATTCAAATGTAATTACGTGTCAAGAAATAGCTGCGGCTTTATTCTCGGAGAGCGCCCGTAACTTCCCTCGCCCTAACGCAGTTATTTCAAACTCGAAATGCATAATATAACCGTAAACTCGTTTCCCGACTCTTTAAGTTCACGGGGTCCTCGAGCAGATAATCCAGCATAAGTAAACTTTGACCTCTCTTCTCCTACGTTGTAAACTTCGTTTTCCCGGTATGCCGACTGTTCCCGGTGCATTATCGGGGTTCTGCACGCTGCGTCGATGAGTCCACGATAAAAAAGAAAGGAGAAAAAGAAGCAGGGAGGGGGCGGGGGAGAGAGAGAGAGAGAGAGAGAGAGAGAGAGAGAGAGAGAGAGAGAGAGAGAAGTACGCGAGGAAGATAAAATCGAACGGAGCACGAGGCGACTCTTTTGTTCGGAATTCCACGCTAATTACAATACGCTTTTAACGACGTTATGCTCGTAACTGGCACAATTACACCCTGCCGCGGGCAACATACGTCATGCGAAACGTGATGTATATTAACCAACTCATTAGCCTCATTAACGCATACGCTATACGTATGTATAGCGCAACGCGCAATTCGCGTGTGCGATGCATTGTCATTGTTGCGATAATGATCCGCAACCGTTACCCGTTATATCATCGTTTCGGGTCTACTTCGGACGATCTGTAACTCGCGCGACGGAATGTTATTTGTACTTTCGCTTACATCGCGCGACGCGAAAGACGTTTGAAGATGTTGCGACACGCGTCGTGTATCGTTTCCGATGCATTGTAAGTCTTTCTTGCAAACGCAACTTTGAATTCTGTCGCGAGTTTCAGATCGTCCAATTTCCGAAATCAAAATAAATTCGATGAATTCAGGCTGAGATCTACAGTCACAATACATTGAAGACTCTTATTAGAGAATTGCAGCGGTCGCTAAAAACACGGGGTACACGCACTGCGAAAAAGAGAGACCGAGATCGAAATAAAAAAAAAAGAAGAAAGAGAGAGTGAGAAATTGAGGTAGGAAGGGAAAGGGGCGGAGGGGGGGGGGAGAAAGCAGAACATGATTCAAATCGTCAGACTAAAAATTACTTCGGCTGAAAAAATAGCGAAGTGCGTCGTTACGATGCGTCGCGCGCGCGCGCGCGGCAACGGCATGCGAGTTACATCGACGCAAATAATTTGCCATAAACGCGTGACAAGTCCGTCGCCGACGAACAGTTATCCTGTCAATGATCGGCCGCCTACGGCTATCAATCACCGTGCGCGAATTAATGGACCGTTAAAAATGCACGAACGACAAAGTATATGCCGCGTGCATACTACATACGCCGGCGTGCGTGCGACTAAAAGCTAATCGATAATTCAATCGGGTGTGTGCGTGCGTGCGCTGTAACACTATACTCCGTCGAAATTGCGCTGCTTATCGCGCAGTGATGATGATACGAGCGAGAGAAAGAGAGGAGGACGGGGCGCGGCGGGAAAATGGGAGAGGGGACGACCTCGGGTCGATAAAGAAACGATCGCGAGATTGGCGTAATTGTTTCATTATGCGCGATCCGCATTGTCGATAGAATTATTGTCGTCGGAGGAGCCTCTCCTCGCCAAGAGGACTTCCCGCGCCCAATTAAGATTCCGTCGTCGCCGGCGGCGGGCAAATTTTCATATTTACGGTCGCTCGCGTTACATCATTTTCCCGGCCTCTCTCGCTATCGACAGCGGAATAAACTTGGAATCGATCGGCAAACTTCCGTGAGCTATCGTTCTTCTCGTGAGTTCGCCACCACCGCCGCCGCCGCCACGTTTGTCGGCAGCGTAGCGAATAACGGGTGAAACTATTTTAACGCGTTCGATTTTACGCCACAAGCATTTTTTGCCCCCCCCCCCCCCCCGGCCAGCCGAAGTATTTAATGCACACGAATTATCGGAGGAGTGGCGCCGATACTATCGAGTTGTTGGGTAATCGCCGCGGAGAGCAAGGAATGCAGATTTTGTTTGAACGCTTTGTGTGCCGTCGAACGAAGGAGAAAGACAGAGAGAGAGAGAGAGAGAGAGAGAGGGCACACGCGCGCGGCGAAATGCGTATTAAAATGAGTCGCACCGGCGGCGAAATGGGAGAAGAAATGTATGCTTTGTTCAAAGTAAATTACGCCGGTCCTCTTATCTTTCTTTGCAGTCAGACCGCATGTAATACCGTTGCGCATTGCCTCGGAGAGATTGTAATTCCGCGCTGCGTCGGCAGCCGCGACGGCTGCGGCAGCAGCGGCGGTGGTGACGGTGACGACGGTGACGGCGCTTGTTTGAAAAGTGCAACGAAAATTCAAAGGAGAAATATTATCTCACGCGAGAACCATCGCCGTGCGCGCGCGCGCGCGCGATCTTCCTGCTCGCGCGTTCGACGCGGCACCGCCCGCCTCCGCGCGAGGCAACGTTTTCGTCGTCTCATCGTTTAAGAAAAATACCCCGACTCCGTTCTCGCATTCGCTCCGGAGAGCAGCGCCGTCCGACGGAGCCGTGCCGCGGCTCGAATTCGCGACGTCGTCGCCGCGTGTCGTTGTCGCTTATCTGCCGCGAATATCATCGACGAGCTCTCGAGGGACGGCTGGAAGGAGCGGGGGAGGAGGAGAAAGAAAAAAGAGAGGAGGAGAATTTACATATCGGCCAGGCGGAATTTATCGCGCGTTGGCCTTATAGCGCGCGAATAACGCTCTCATCTCATCCAGGTACGGGCACTTGGAGGCGGGAAGCTCGGCGTAGCTCGAGATCCCGGGGCTAATCTGCCTCCTGGAAAGTTTAAATGGAAACGCGGAACCGGGGTAGGGGGTTAACGAAACATCCGGGACGCCGTGGCAAGGGCGCCGTTGAAAAATTTTTAAGCTGCTTAACGCCCGAGTTGAATTTGCTTCGAGTAGCGGCGGTGGCGACGGCGACGGCGGCGGCGGCGGCGGCGGCGGCGCGGCGGCGGCAGCGATGGCGCGATTTCGAGATATTAAGTGTTAGCTTCGTGATTCTGCTCGATAACACGCTCGACGACAACACGGTCGGTCGATCTGCGACGCCGTTATCGAGATACCGCCCCGTGAGACAACGGCGGAGGAGGAGAGAGTCTCCATGGGATTGTCGCTTCGCCGTGCAAGCGCGAGTAGCAAATAAACCGTGATAAATGAACCTTGGAGAATATCCGACGATTGCAAGTAAACGAAGTAACTAATCAACCGGCGATATTGAAACACACACATACTCGCGCATGCATACGCATCGTGGAACGAATATGTAGTAATTTTTCGCTGAAAATTATCCTTTTGCTACGAGTACTCACCTCGTTAGCGTTTCCTGCAGAGATCGAGGGCGATAAACTTGCGACAGAACTTGTCCTTCACGAAAGGATGCCAAATTGACCAAACTATCACACGAGTGGACTTTCGAAAACCACTCACGTCTTATTGCCCAATTTTGCCAAAGATACTTCAAATAAGTGCTCTTAAATGAATCTTCACCGACATACAAGTTTAATGCTGAAAAGGTTTAAATAACATATATCGCTAGTAATATTGCTCTATTTTTCTAGATAAATCTATGTACGATTATATATTTATTTAAACCTCTCCAACGCTGTCTTTATCGAGTTCTCAATTAAAAGACAGAGTAGTTACCTATTGGTTAGGTTAGGTTAGGTTAGGTTAGAGCAAATATATTTACTTATTGTCGCATAAACATATAAACATAGCGTATAGATAAATCTGGTAAAGTAAATTTGTTCTAATAGAAATACATAATGTTATTTGAATACCTTTAGCTCGATAAATTTGCAGCAATTAGGCGTAGGTGATTCTCGGAAGTTTACCCCGTCACGTCTCGCATAAAGAAGCGGTTTAATGTTTGCGCTCGTCAACGCTCGAGGAGCTAACCGCGTCGAGTCACGTCTCTAGTGCGCGATGCGTCGACGAAAGCCCGTGAGGCGCGCCCGAATTTAGCGCGAATCGAGCGGAAATCAAAAGCGAGGCGAAGGCGCGCAGCGTGAAAGCTAACCTGCGAAATATTCTCGATAACAGCTGGCGCGTTTTCTCACGACGCGACGGTAGGCACTCTCGAAACGACCCGTATCGATCTATCGCGGCGCGCCCGCGCGCGCGCGCGCATGCGCCCCCGTTGCGTCGTTCGACCGTCGATCAAGCCCGTCGCCTGAATTTGGTTAACCGTGAACCCTGTGACAAGATCGCCCCCGATCCGGCAAGGCTACGTGCAGCTATGCGATACCGTGGAATACCCCAAGTACCTGGCGTTGACCACCGACCGGGTCACGATAGTATGCCGGACAAGAATCCGATCTGGTGTCCGCAGGCACTCTCATAGTTTACGTGTTCTCGTTCGAACGGGCCAGGCCACTGCCGGATGTACGCGAGCCGATCGCCTCGTCGCTATCGGCCATAACAGCTCCGCAGAATTTCGATCGTTAATTCGATCTTTCGCGGTCGGCTCGCGCGACGCGCCCGTGCACGGTCGATGATGGATATCGTGCCTACGAAGAGGTTAAATCGGAGGACGAGGAGGACCCCCCCCCGCCCCCCGCGGGAACGGGAAACGGCGTGTGCAGATGGATCGAAGTCGGGGAACCTGGAGGTTTGAGCGCCGTTCGAAATAGCCGGAACGCGAATACCGCAGCTGGGATCGGATGTAAGACGGCCAATGGCGGCAAGTAGATTTTCTTGTAGATATATTTTCGCTAGATTTTCGCTAGAAAGATTCGCTGGGCGGATACTGAGGGGAAGTTACTCGAGACATTCGCCGAACAATATCTGACAGAGTGTTTTCACCGGTTTGTCGATTGTCGAGACTTAACCTCTCGAGGGCGCGCAATGAGTCCGACTCGTGACGCGTTTTCTTCGAGTGCGAGAGCAACTTTGTGACTTTCCGCGAGCGAGTAACTGGCGTTTGCAAAAATATTCCGCTTTGCGCATCGTTATTTACCGAGAGTTGCATTATTGTTATTTACCGAATGAGTTGCACTTACGACATGCATTTGCGCATCTTCGAAAACGCTGTAGCGTATGAAAAGCTACACATAAATTAACGCAAAAGTAACCCCGCCCTCGATGAATGGGAATCCTTCGTCTCGACGGAGAACAATCTTCACGTCGCGATTTTGCGACCCTTCGCGGTCGCGTCGCGAGCCGGGCGGGAAGGGTGCGGGAAGGGAAGAGAAACATTTTGAGAGGAGACTCACTTTGCGTCATCTTGAACGTCCTGGCGGCCTCGTGGACGCTGATCAATCCGTTGCAGGCGGCGTCCGAGCTCTGGGCCAGGTACCACGTGTTGTTCGATGGATTTGTGTAAATAAAGCATCTGTAGCTCTCCTCGTCGTTTGTTTTACGATCGCTGTGCAAACGCGCGACCATGTAATTTGTGCTGCCCTCCCTCCAATGAGCCAGACACTCCAATTCTACGTCTAGAAAAACAAACGTCACACTGCAAATTGCCATGTATCCAATAACAACTATTGCACTTTTGTTGCTATTTTGTTGAGGTGCACGCGTGCGCGCGTATGGCATATGTTTATTTAGGATACAGGCGGGAGAGGGACAAGGGGGAGGCGGCGAAAGGGGCGGGAGGGAAGCATAAAGTGTAATTCGTTGAGGCAGCAGCTGACGGCCGGGTGCGCGCGAGCGATGAGGTTATGCGTTATCGGGATGAACGAACGAAAATTCGGTCGTGATTCTGTCTACGAGCCTATCAGTAACGGAGTCGTAAATAGAAGTTTATTGCCATTGTCCCCGCGGATAAAGCCATCCGCAGAAGTTACAAACGGGGGTAAACGAAATATGAATGTTCATGAAAACGCATTATACCGCGCGCGTACGACAGAAAGAGAGGGGGGGGACGGTGATAGACGGATAGATGTATAGATAGATAGATAGATAGAAAGATGATATATAGAGAGAAAGAAAGAGAGAGAGAGAGAGAGAGAGAGAGAGAGAGAGAGAGAGAGAGAGAGCGAGAACACGGGACGTGCAGCGCGGTGTATTCATTTATCCGCGCGATCGGGATAGACGATCGGGCACAGGCCGATGATAATTGCGCAAAATCGTTTGGACAAGCCCAGCAACAAATGGTAATTGACAAGGCCATTAATCATTCATTCCGAAGCCGCGAGCTTTATTGACCGTTACAAGCCTTGCGCGTCGTGTTAATTAATGTCAAACCGGATGTTAATGTCACCGCGCCGGCACGCGGTCGTGACGTCGTATAGTTCCTTTTTGCGTTGCCCGCCGAAATATCCGCCGACGACGACGACGACGACGACGACGACGACGACGACGACGACGACGACGACGGCGATGACGGCGATGACGACGACGACGACGATGATGATGATCATGATGATAACAACAACGCGAGGCAATCTTATTGTTCGCTTGGTTCGAACAACTCGGCAACTCGATCGTGCGCTGCTGATTTGTCGCGATAATCAATCTTCGGTCTCCGCGCGCGACTATCGTGACTGTCCTTTAATACTTTTCGAATATTCAAATGATTAAAAGCCGGAAATTGTAAACAATTTCGCGACTTTGAGAACAAACACGACAGACAGAGAGAGAGAGAGAGAGAGAGAGAGAGAGAGAGAGAGAGAGAGAGAGAAAGGGAGGGTGGGAAAGAGAGAGGGAGAGGAGAAAGCAATTTGATGACGATGAGATCGCGAATCAAAGCGCGAAATCGGCGATCTACCCCGAAATTCGCGTCAATATATCGGGACACTAAGGCGGACGCTTTATAATTGTAGATTGCAGCGATACGAATTAATTATCTTGGGCCAATGGCGAAACGTCACTAGTAGGCGGTGATTGAACTACGCGCGTTGCATAATTCATAATTGTTTCGGTATTCATTCGGCAAATTGTGAGCGTATGTAAACAGGTGTAACGCAATCACCGTGTGAATGAGCAACGCACAATGCAATGGCGCCGCTCGCTGGGGCGCGGCGATATCGTTTTATGCTGCCCATGTGCGTACGTGCGCGCGTATATGTGTGTGTGTGTGTGTGTGTGTGTGTGTGTGTGTATGTCTATGTCTATTGTGTCGAGAATGACGCCCGAGAAAACCATGAAAATGCAAGGAGAGGCCGCGCGTGATGATTTTTCCGTGTGTCGCGTTGCGTCTCGCGTGTATAAATGGGAGAGTGTGAGAGAGAGAGAGCAAGATAAGGAGAGAAGGGGATGTAGGGGGAAAGAGAGAGAGGAAGTATCGTGTTGAACGACACGCGCTTGGTGAAATGGGGAATGTCGCGAGGGAGGAATACTGACCGACGCTTTCAGACGAATGAACGTTGGCGCACGCTTGATAGCGCAGGAGCAGCCGCGACTCCTGCGTGCACGCTTCCGCCCGTGACCGCGGCGAATTGCACTCGCCCTCGCCCTGGCTGTAGGTGAACTCCAAGGGGCCCTTAATGGGACAAGGCAGCGGTGCCGCACCGGTGCGAAACAGGGAGACCAGAGTGGCGTCGCTGGTCAACAGGCTGCACTTGGACAGCAGACTCGGCTCCGGCGACTCGTTCGTGCAATAAGCTAATAACAATCGCGGAACACGGTGTGTGACGTTGGCGCTTCTGTCGGCGGCGTGTTTTCAGAAATGTTACAACGTGACGCAATTAAGCGGCACGGCGTGCAGTGACAGAACACACGCAGCATGTGATAAAATAACGTTGAAACAATAATGCAATAATGGAACGCGCGTTTCGCGGCAATAATGCATACGCAGCGCGTACGAAAGAAAAAAAATTCCGGTCCCTATAGAGCTCTGAATTCGAAAGCTACATGACTGTGAATATGTTTTTTTTTTTTTTTTTTTTTTTAGGAACGTTTGCTTTCCTGTTTGTATGTATACGTTTCTTTTTCTGTTCAAGACACAAACGCATGCCTGACTTCGAAAGATCCGGCTGATTATTAATTTCACACCGCTTACTTTCTTTGTATTGCAGCACGTTCGTGTGTTGCGCGTGCATCACGATGCATCGGTAGCATTTGTCCTTCCTGAAACATAAACGAGGGAAACAGTTTTAAATATTTTCACGTGCCTGGGGGTTTCGTGTTTAAAGAATTGCAGATTTACGTTATGCGCGTGTACAATTTTTCGATTTTATATTTTTGCGCGGGGAAACGTCCACCCGGAAATATTTTATTCCCGGTGCCTCGTAAACTTCACCTATTCACACCACTTACAAATTGAAATCAGCAGAAATGAAATCTGTGCGATATATATATATATATATTTATATAATATATATACACACATATAAATATATATATATATATACATATATATATATATATATATACACATATTGCTGTATTATCAAACCCGCAATCCGCTATTTATTAAACCAATATGTTCTCTAGAGTCGCGCGCAAAAAAGCTTCGCTTTTTGTCAGATGACAGCATTCGAAAAATATGAAAAATTTTTTTGAAAAACTCTTTTTCTCCCTGTTTTTTCCCCCCGTGCGCGTTACACGAGCGTATGAACAATTTATATTAAACCGTGCGCCAATTAAATATTGTTCTTGACCAGGGGAAAATTATCATTATGAAAAATTGTCGCGAGCGTGCACCATAGTGAAACTCATGCTATGGAATCGTTCGGTTTCACATCGAAAGAGTCCATTCCGTAAAATAGCGATATAGCGAGGGAGGAGATAGAGAAAGAGGAGGGAAGAAAAAGAGCGATATACATTTTTCTCGTTGTAATAGGTACGAATGGGCGGGTTTGAAACGACGCGGATCGCGAGGCGGTGCTTACGCCCCGCTGTTCTTCCTCGTGCACGTGGACTGTATTTACGTTGATTTGCACTGTGGAAAAAGGTATAAACCATCGCGGGCCGCCTATTTGAATAGCGGCGTAAATTTACAAACCAAATATCGAAGTAATTTCTGTCGCACGGCAGCGGCGGCGGCGGCCGCGGTGTTCGCAAATTTCGCCATCGCGCTGCCGCCGCCGCCGCCTGCCGTAGCCGGCACCGTGCCGCCGAACGTAGCGATTTCGCCGATTATCGTCCTTTTCAAAATGCACCGTTTAAAGCGGATTAATATCGTTACAACCGAGAGCTTTCCGTGCGCACAGCAGCGGATGCGTCGACGTCGAAGCGGCGATAGTAGCCGGAAACTATATCGGACTGACAGTCGGGAACAAAGGTAAACTTCGACTTAAGCCACCGAAGGGAGGGGGCGGAGGGGAGCGAGCCAGAGAAGTGAAGAGGCGGCAGGGAGAAGGCGGGAGGAGACGAGGGACGGAAAAGGGTGGGTCCGGGAGGTGTGGAAGGCGCAGGGGGACACAGAGGAGGAGCTGCGAGAGAAGGAAGGCAAGTTGCGCAGACCTGAGCTAAGTAAGCAAGGTGCCAACTAGTAGGGACACAAGACAAGCTCCGAAAGTTCTAAGTAGCTACGCGATACTACTCGTCGGACCCTTCCCTCCCTTCTTCCCTCCCTCCCTCTCTCTCTCTCTCTCTCTCTCTCTCTCTCGCTCTCTCTTGCTCGCTTCTTCCATTGCAGTCTCTCCATCACCATCTCTCGCGCTGTCTCCGTCTCTCCAGTCGCTCGTATCCTATCGACGTCATTATTGCACCTCGCGTTTGTCTTTTCGCTCGTGAACAAATGCTCCTAGCGAGCGTGTCATCACGCACCGACGCATTCGCAGACTCGCCCGCGCGCGCGCGTGTCTCATTTGTCGGTCGCGCGGTTCTCGGTGTGTACAGCGGTAGGAATTGTTGACCGACGAGACCGAGTGGACTTTTGGTAACGCGACGGGGAAAAAGTCGGTCCCCCTCGGCCGAAGCTGTACACGGACGCGTTAAGTCGCGCGTCGATCCAATCTCCGTGATCGCGGAGACGCGTAAACGCGACCTTTCGCGTGATCTGCGAAAGTTGCAATCTGCGAAAGTTGTCAAGTTTGTTTGCGCGCCGGCGACGAAACGCGGCCGCCGCGTTCGGAACTCCGCGGCCCCGTAAACGCTTTCGACCGGACGTTGGCCCGGCGATCGCATTCGAGAATACGAGAGAGAGAGAGAGAGAGAGAGAGAGAGAGAGAGAGAAAGAGAAAGAGAGAGAGAGAGAGGAATGTCGGATTGCACGGCAACCCGAAAACGCGGCCCGACTCGCAGTTAAACGCGGACAGGCTTTGTTCGAGAAGCGGGGAACGCGCTCTCGTCGATAGAAATCGTCCCGCCCGGAATCGTTTCGCTTTAAGTTGCCACGCTCTCGCGCTCGCGGCAGTTTCCTCCCTTTTAACGACTTTCGCGGACTCCTCTTGTGCCCGGGCGACACCGGGCGATCGACCAGCCGCTTCCCGTAATTATGAATTTCGCTTCCGTCTAGCGCGCGAGCGCGCGACAGACACAATAAGCGCGCCCTCGCTGCTTTCTTTCCAAATACTCGAACCTGTTAAAACTGCGCGCCTCCACCTGCGCGCTCCACTTTCTCTTACTTTGATGAGCCGCCTAGCGGCTGGCCGTTGCCATTCTAGGTACATTTGCTCGCATTTTGAAATCATAATAATTCAAATCTGTCTCGGCGAGTATTTTTAATCCGGTATTTACACTGGTCGTGACAATTAAGGAATCGCTTTCTTCCCCACCGCCTGTGTCTCCCAGTAGATATCTCAAGTGTCTCGAGAATATCTTCCGCTCGATATCTATATCTTCATTAAATCTTTATCTTTATTAAATAATCTTTACTAAATAAGAGCTTGCACACGAGAAGCAATGCGATTTAAATTAATGTCGGTTTTCCATTTTGTATCTTTTCATCATTTAGGTCTTTTCCTTCGTTATTAAAAATAATCTGAAATTACACCGAGATGTCTGGATATTATCATGTTTTGCTGCTTTGAACATTTTTATAATTTGCTGCACTCTCACGAACGTAAACAGCATCTTATCGCACTGAGAAACATATCCGAGATATCCGATTGTTAATTTCGTTATCCGATCAAATATCCGATTGAATAAATATCGGATATTTATGGAATAGCGAAATCAACAATCGGATATTTCGGATATTTTTCTCGGTATGAATATATCTTATACCTTTACTTGTTTTAACAACAATGGCTCAATCGTCATTGTGAAGATCAACAGAGTCTTGCTATATTTAATATGTTATATTTTATCTTTCTATATATATATTGCGTATTATTTAATACATATTACGTTTCACTTTTATTTATATCTTATTAAATGACCCAATTAGAATTATTCGCTCAACATGAGCGGCTAATTGCATCGAACAACGCGATCACCGAGCCATTTGCCGTCAAATGCCGAAAGATTACGGCGACTGATGAACCCCCTCGAATACGTATAATTGCATATAAACCTAAACGTCAGATGTGTATTAACGACACATTCGCCGCGAATCGTCTCGAAGCCCTTCGCTCACTCGGCCACGACACGGCGCTCCTCCGCCGGAAGTATTTACTTAACCGTTAAGCCGACTGGTTTACGTTAAGTCGAGTATTCGCATTTTAACGAGAGAGGGCTGCCGTTAAAGTCACCCTACGTCGACCCTCGACAATTCTGATGCTTCATCGCTCGATGAAGCTCGCACTAATAACGCGAGACGAGACGAGATCAGGCCAGGCCAGGCTAGGCCAGACCAGAGCAGAACGAGGTCGTTTCTCGTTCTTCCCGTCATTCCTGCGCCGTCCCTCGCCGGATATGTCTGTATATCAAGCTATCATGGTCTCTTCATTACGCGCGAGTTATTAATAACGAGCACGAGCGGGAACGAGCGAGTATTTTGCGCGGGTGCGCGTGCACGAAAAATTTCCTGGCGAACAAACGGCCACGACGGGGGGCGATTTTAAAACGCGGCATCGATCCCCGCGCGCGTTGCGTAACTGCGCACGCGTGCATGCGTTACGTGACCCGCGGGTAAGAGAGTTTCGCTCGAGACTCGATAATCCGCTCGATTGTGCCGCGTTAGCTCGCGTCGCGCGCGCGCGCGCCGAGCATTTCGATATATTAATTCACAGCGTCGACCGACCTCCCTTGCCCTCCTTTCCCCCTTATTCTCCTCACGGTTTTCGTTTTTTGCATAAGCGCCCGCGCGACGCGCAATAATCCGCTGGTCGGATCGCGTTTCTGCCTGGTCGCGTCTTAATCCGATCGCTGCCTTGCGCTTCCGCGATGACGGCTGCATCGCGATACAAATTCGTAATCTTGTATCGCCTCGCGAACGCGTTCCGCAGCGCTGCGTACGGTGGAATCCGCGCGCGCACGCGATTCGCTCTTGTCCGTGATGGATTATTGAGACTGATGTTACCACATTGATGTGGGTGATTACGTCGCGGCGGTGCGACCCGCTTCACCTCTCGGACGGGCAAAGATGCGAAGCGAAGTTCCGAGCAAACGCTCCCGCGCTGTTCGGAACGCTGTTTCTTCCCGCGCGAAAACTTGAAGTAAGATCGGGAGAAAGATAGGAAAATAAACTTCCGACTCATCCGTCACGCCTAATTGCTGTAATTTTAATGTCAGAAGTATCGAAATAACGTTATGTACCACTGTTAGTATTATATATGACATTATTTAAACTCTTTTAGCGTTAAGCTTCTTTGTCGGTAAAGATTCATTAAAAAGCATTAATTAGATCATCTGAAATATTTCCATTACAATTTATGGCAACACGGTGTGAGTGGTTTTCGCTAAGAGAAATACATAATAAAAATTTACTTAATAAGATTTACATAATAAAAATTTACTTAAAAAATATATATATATATATATATACGGTAATAATAATATTCTTTCTCCAGAAAGAAAGTCAGCCGGCTTTTATCGGAAAATGAGATCTGAACATTTATATGTTCAGCAAAATGTAATAATAATAATAATATAATAGAATACATAAACTTACGGGAGAGATTCGAAAGCGGAAACGTACGGGCGATTTTGGCAGCTGACGAGAGACAATTAAATATTTTATCCTCGCGAAATATGAAATGCAATGATATTCTAGTCGGTGCTGGCACCGTCGGCGACGAGATACGAGACGAGTGGATAAAAATAACGGCGACGGCGCTTCGTCGAAGGCACGATATCGAGATTCAAATTGCCGATCGCAGGGCAACGATACTGTTTGCATTGTCTAATAGCTAGATAGCGTGCGAAGGGCGCGCTATTTCTCCCCCGTTGTACCCTTTCCGCGTCCTCTCGCCGGTGGCGTCTGACACCGTCTCGCTCGCCTAAAGCCACGTTTCCCGGGACATGGTTTATTGATTTCTCTAGTGCGTAAATACGTGTACGGTAGTCCGCGGCCCGCTCTAACGACGCCCACGAGAAGGGATGAGGGAGAGGGACAAATAGCGAAAGAGAGAGAGAGAGAGAGAGAGAGAATGAGAGAGAGAGAGAGAGAGAGAGAGAGAGAGAGAGAGAATGAGAGGAAGAGATATATGTACATATAGACGGACGTGTGCGCGAATGGACCGGAGGCCGAAAGTGACGTTTTCATAAATTACCGCTCGGCCGAGCGTCCCCGTCGAGTGCGGTGAACTTTTTGACCGCGCCGTTACGATCATTATCCGCAGTTTGTCCGCGAGAGGTGGAAAACCGAACCGGTAGCGGACCCTGTAACAGGAGGCATCCCGTTCGTGCACCATTTACAACTAATCGTTGGTCCACGAGATTGAGCGTTTAACGTTGCCGAGAACTACCATTAAATTCACGATCATCCTTTGTCGTCCGTTCTTTTCTCTCGGGGAGCAGATACTTTTTTTATTTCTAAGTTGTGCGTGCGTGTGTGTGTGGAAGTATAAATTAATTATTTGAGATATAAATTATTCCGTATATTATTGGACATTCGCGCCCGTTCACGCAGTGCAGCTCGCAATATTTAATAGAGCTTTTTTTTTTCAATTAACAACGCGATTTATCTGGATAAAGTAAATGTCATCATGGCCGATAACTTTTTTGTCCCGGTGCAATAGGTTGGAGCGTAATAAGTCTTTTATAATCATTCGGTCGAAACATGCAGGGAGAAGGCAAATTGAAACAGTTGACAAAAATAGAATTATAATTCACCCTCATAACCATCACCATAATAACAAAATAAAATATTATATTCTCTACAATCTACATATATCCTATATTTTTCTCTCTACATTATATTTCGTTTCATATGTTTTCAATTCTCTCGAATCAGAATCGATATCGCGCTTTTAATCATCAATTTATTTCTCGTCCGGAAGTCGGTCGATTTTTATTGGCAGATCAATTCCGAAAGCTTTTGCATTTAGAAAAATCTCAATCTATAGAAATAGACGCTTATATAGCTTATATAGGTTTAAATCTACAGACTAAAGTTAAAAATACTCGCGTGCGGTGTTCCGATATTTTTAAATTTGTCGATAGTACAGAAAAACAGTAACATCAGCATCAGAAACGCGGGACTTCAAGTCTTAAAATGCATTTTCTCCCATATCGCTGCGACTTTCCTGCAAAAAGTTATCGACGAGCGGCGAATCCGTCTGATGGGGACCGTGGCCCGCAACAATGTTGCGCGCCGCCGGCCGGAGTGGGGAAAGGTGTAAAGTCCGCGGCACAGACATAATACAATGTATCGCACGTGTGCCGCCATCAAAGGACCGTCCGCTGCCTCGAAACTCCGAACCCTTCGAACGCTTGTATCTCGATGAAAAATTGACGTACGAATATCAAACAAACGCTGTTGTTCTCGGCGCGTCGCGCACTGCGCGCTCATGCTTGCCCCACGTATGCTCTCATCATGACACATGTTCACATGTAGGATTACAGCATGTGGTATAAACAATTATATCGTTATACAAGGATAAATTAAAGTTAGAAAGTTAGAATGTATTAGAGAAAGCCATCTTGTTCAAAGTCAGTCATATTTAAGAGACACATTTGCGAGAGAGTCTATAGGTAACATGTTTAAAAAGTCTCTGTAGATAAAGCTTCTGTTTTTTAATGAACAATGTAACAAGCTGGATACACCTCTGTCAAGTGATAGAAAAATATTTTTTATGTATTGCACAGCTCGAGTGAAAATTGACAGGAACAAGAGTGTCATAAATAACTTGATTACTTACGAGTATTTTTAATATTTCGAAATAATCGCGAGAATTATCGCGTGATTTAAAGAGAGCGAGGACACGAAGATTCGCATATTTTGTTGGAAAAATTCCGCGCGCGGATTTCCACGTAATCCACACAACTTTTTCCCAATAATGCGTGTGTGATTTCGAAATCTGGACCAATATTATACGTCGAGCACCACGAGCGGGAAATTCACTCTTGGCCGGTGTTACGTCCGAATTATCGGCCGACTGTAATCCAACATAGAGTTAACGGCTGCCAACGCGCGGGAACGATATCGAAAATCCGGCATCTATTAATGGGCTGACACACGATCGATCGTAAAATCCTACGTGGATGGATTGGTTCTCATTGCGTAATTTTCTGTTGCCGAACATGCCCGATACACATCGCGGCTTTCGAAGCGAAGCGAGGTGAGATTTGTGTAGAACACGGAAGGACAATGCGAGAATTTTCGGAAGCGAATTTAGAGACGGTCGACGCTGCAGTGCGTAAACTGAAAAGATCCTTTACGGCGAAGACTGGGGGGAGATGGAGAGAGAGAGAGAGAGAGAGAGAGAGAGAGAGAGAGAGAGAGAGGAGAGAGAAAGAGAGCGAGAGAGTGCGGCGAGAATGAACTGCGTGCGAAACAAAAGCAATCTGTTCATACATTATCGCCTCGCGGTATCTGCAATGAGATCTTTTAAACGGGTTACACCGCGGCTGCGTTATAACCGGCCAGCATGTAATTTTCACGCACTACATTATCCGCCTGTTATATTATCTCTCGTCCTTGTGCCGCTGGTTTCCATCGTCGCAGCCGGCGATACGCCTCCGCGATGACTATGGTCCGATGAACATCATTAAAGCTGGTTACCGTGAGCATAATTTGATTGTATTTACTCGCGTTATAATTAAACTTCATATCCCGTCCCCATGCGTAGATTCAATCGCCGGAAGATAATTCATTAATTTACGCTCGCCCATCCCCCGCCCCTCTGCCCCCTTCCGAATAATATCAAGTCCGATATTTTGTTATTCATTCTAATGGCTCCGCGCGTAAAATGTTTGTCCGATTTGATATTCTACCCTTTACTACACCCTCCCCCGCCCCCGCCGTCGCTGGATCACCCGCTCTCTCTCTCTCTCTCTCTCTCTCTCTCTCTCTCTCTCTCTCTCTCTCTCTCTCTCTCTCTCTCTCTCTCTCTCTCTCTCTGTATCTCTCTCTCCCTCTCATCCCCCTTCCCACTCCCCCTCCTCCGGTGCGTAAATACAAAGTGTAAAGCGACGCTGGCGATTTAACATTAATAAACGTTAGTGTGCGCTAAACGCAACGCGCGACGCCGCGCTTTCAACAAATCTTTCGCAAATGCGCTCGTATTTCTGTCAGCTCCAACGAGCACATTCACAACGTGCTCGAAAACAACATTGTTTTGAACAATCGCGTGGGTGCGCGCAAATTTATTGTGGAAGGCGGATTACGAACATCGACGGGATGACCCGGTTCGCTAGACACGGCGCCATGCACCGTTTAAACACCTATCTACACGCGAGAGGGGGAGAGAGAGAGAGAGAGAGAGAGAGAGAGAGAGAGAAAGGACACGCGCACGCGCGCTTACACACTCGTTGTTCCGGGCTGAGACTAAAGCCTGTGAGCTTAAACTTAGGTGCCAACCAATCACGGCCGCCGAACTGACATAAAGCCAAGGCTTTGAGCTCGAATTAAATTTTAAGCGAGAACATAGCCCGCAGCGTCACGCATCGAGCGGGCGGAGCGTGGCGGGCTATCCGCGCTGATAAACACGAGGCCGCTGGAATATAAACGCTCTGGAAGAAGTGCCTAGCCGTGGGGAGAATTCCCGAGAATGAGGCATACTTTTCGTTAGGATCATACCGTAACTCGCGTAAATCAGCCGTTGGCTGATAAGGAGGACATTCTTGCGAAACACGGGGAAACGCGTGAGTAATCCCGCGGCTCAACCTTCTCGTTATTCTTTCGCGTCGGAGCGCGAAGGAGTGCGCGAGGAAATAATCCACTAACGAAATGGCGAATCCACGACTCGGCTGACAAACTCTCACTTTTCTCTCCTTCTCTTTTTCTCTCTCTCTCTCTCTCTCTCTCTTTCTCTCTCTTTCTCTCTCTCTCTCTCTCTCTTTCTCTCTGTTTCTCGCACCATGGCAAGTTTTTCTCGCGACGACTTACGACGTTACGACGGAAAGTTCAACGGCATCCTCGAGGAGAAGCAGCCCCGAGATGGAATGTGGATCACGTCGATCAAAGGAGCGCACGCTGAGGACGGCGTCCTCGACGTCGCCATGTGATGGCAAGAGAGAGAGAGAGAGAGAGAGAGAGAGAGAGAGAGAGAGAGAGAGAGAGAGAGAGAGAGAGAGAGAGAGAGAGATGGAGGGACGCTCTCGTAGAACGCTTTCGGAAATTGACGCGCTTCCCCGTGGAAACGAGAATTCATTCGGGCATCTCACAATAATGCCCGAATGAATTCTCGTTTCCACGGAGAAGCGCGTCAATTTCTGAAAGCGTTCTACGAGAGCGCAGCATCTGCGAGAGCTCCACTCGCTCGAGGTTGCGCGTGCGACGCGCGCGTAAATCGGCACGCGCGAGAGCGTGCGGGCGTGAATCGCGAGATTTCGGCGTGGCCGGAGCGTGGTAACGCGGCTGGTAAAATTTCAGAATAGTTGCGCTGATTCAACGCGATAAGCCGGCTGATAAAACATTAGTTTATGCCCGGCGGTGTTGCGAAAATATTTAAATATGCATACCGCAAACTCGGTTAAAATTGGGCGCGCCGCGAGAGCGATAAAAAATGCAAGTCACCGCGTTGTCTCACACTGCGGAGCTGCGTGGCGCGTTCTCGACAACGCTCCGCGAATCGTGTTATCGTGATGATAACAGTAATAAGCTGAAACACACCAACGAAAGAAACGGGGGGAGTCGGCCGATCCGGCAACGTTTTAATCACGACGACGTGGGAATTTGGTTGGGAGACGAAAGAGCGAGGAAAAAAATAGAGAGAGAGAGAGAGAGAGAGAGAGAGAGAGAGAGAGAGAGAGAGAGAGAGAGTATGCGGTTCGCGTGTCAATGCGTCCGAATTCTCCGTGCGAAAAAGAAAAACGTTTAGACGGCCAAGTGAGAAAACGCGGATTCTCTCTCGCTCTCTTTTTCCAGTCTTGTGTATTATTATTCCACGTGTTTGCTAAATTCATCCCTGTCCGGAGACGAGATTAAAAAACGAGTTTCCCGCTTTCTTGTTTCCGCCGTAAATTATGCAATTGTGCACCGCGGGCGTTTCCGCCGAGTCCGCGAGTCACAATTTTTTGACGTAGGAAGGAACTATAACTTTTTAAAACAGGTAGAAACGATTACGCGAGCAATACATTTCTGCGTGAGCACGAGCGCCATTTATTAAACGTGGCTGGACGAACTCTCTTGCGCCGCTCGTATAATGCTTCCGCGCGTGTGCTTTCCTTTCTCTTTCTCTTTCTCTCTCTCTCTCTCTCTCTCTCTCTCTCTCTCTCTCTCTCTCTCTCTCTCTCTCTCTCTGTCTCTCTCTCTCTCTCTCTCTCACTTTTTCTTCGGTCAGCTCGTCGAAATATAAATTTTGCGCGTAGGCCGCGGCTCTTGCCGCGCGAATAAAAGCCGCCGAACATAAAGAACAATCGGTCGGCCGGTTCCATTAGCCGACGTCCTCATCCGCTTGTAATGTAATTTAGGTAGGAATATTTTTCGAAGAGTCAACGAGAATGTTAACGGGCCCCATTCACGCGCATGCCAGACGTCGATGTAAATTTATCGCGATTTTCACAAATAAAGAAAACTCCTGCAGATCCGGCGGCAACAAAAAATCTCCACGCGACGCGATTCGCGACGTGTTACTTTATAAAAGCCACGAGATATGTCCGTTAAGGGGACTCGGCATATTTTTGGGATTGTTGGCATTACGATGCAAAAGTCAACAACTACATTCCATGAGAGAGAGAGAGAGAGAGAGAGAGAGAACACACAGCAGGGGCGTTTATAATTCCGATTCTTCGAGCGTTTCATCGCAAATCAAACCGCCTCGCGCGCTGTCGCGAATTATATAGCTCGTCTAAAGTGGGCTTAACACGCGAGCGTTAACCGCCGATACAATCAGCGTCGATTAATTCCTGCGGTGCCGGTTTAACCGATTCCCCGTGTTCCTCCCTTCCCGAGTTACAGTACCGGTTATAACATACGCGTCGGCAAACAATTTATTGGCTGCGATTATCGGCGAGTACCGCGCCGGTAGATTCAGCCCTAAATGGCCGAGCGCGCGCAAGCCAAAGCCGCCGAGATTAAAAAGCCGTTCTAATCGCACCGACAGTTCTAATTTCTCTCTCTCTCTCTCTCTCTCTCTCTCGCTCTCTCCTCGGCAAAGCGACGAGATCAACGACAAGGTAAACACGACTACACGACCGGACACTCGTGACATTCGGTGCATACGAAAATACCGGCGACACGTAGTCTGGTCCGGCGTTGACCAAACGCCGCTCGCGACCCCGTTCGCAAGATCTCACTAAATCATGAGTGTCAGGCACGAATCGAATGTCGAGCGAGCTACGCGCGCTCGCGTTTCCGGCTTGCACTCCGCGTGTGCGTGTACGTGTGTGTTGTGTATGCGGCGACTACGCTCCGGATAAAATAGAACGGCCAGAAAAAGCACAGGGGAACAGAGATAGGGATAACGGAGAGGAAGAGGGAGAGAGACAAAGGCCGGGGAGAGAGAGAGAGGGAGAGGGAGAGAGACGAGGGAACGCGAGAACGAGAGGGAGAGAGGCAGGAGAGTATCACGGTAGCCGTGTGGGCGCAATTTGGAAACCCGATATCTCAGCCGCGGACGCGCGGTTGTAACGTCGAAAACCTATTACGTTACAAAGCCGCGTCGTGCGCGAAACCGAAATAATTCACGCGCGACTCGACGCTACTCGTCGAATGTGCAACCCGAATGCGTGCGCACACGAGTGTTGTACTTTGGTGCGTGGCTCGCGCACCCTGCGTAGCCTGCGCGATTTCGAGTGCCATCGATCAATCGGTGAAATTCCTTTCGCCGCGCCGCGCCGCGCCGCGCCGCGTCGGCAGATAGGCGCGTAAGTATACACTCGTTTGCGGAACGATTTCGGCAGATTTTTTCGCCGAACTTGGGAGCGTTCCATCAAATGGTCGCGCGATACGGCCCACTGCTCGCGCCTAGCCTGCGCGGTAATTCGTTGCGACTGCGAGCGAACCCGAGTGACGATATTCGAGTCCGAAGCTACGAACGCAAAGAAAGAATTAAAATAAAGAATGGGTAAAAGTCAAATACCGCTTTTATATTCTTACCTATCGGATAAAAATATTTTCTGTAACATTCTCAAGTGATTATCTTATCAAATAAGAGTGGAGTCACATATAGGGCTCTAAATTATACCTGAATCTCCGAATAACCCCGAATTTTTCAATACTCGGACGTGACTGAATATCCAAAAGTTCGAATAAAAATTATTCGACGGAATAGGGAAGCGGCAGGAAATTGAGTAATTTCTTATTCGCGATTCTTATTCTTGTACACCTCAACCTCAACCTCAAAAAATTATCGCGACAAAAGGTCGCTCTGCTCTGTCACGACGAACCAATACGCAAGCCCGCAAAAGCAGGAGCTCGCAATTTTCGCCGCTGAATGCGCCGCTAACTTCATCGGAATAAAAAAAAAAAACATGTGTTCAAACCATTTCGCAAACGAGTGTGCGTTCGCTGAAAGTTGCGGCAGTTACATTTGGCTATTCTCTCTCGCGAGGCACTCGGTTACCGCGGTGCATTGGCCGTGATTCCAAATCCCCGCGGCGGTTGGCGTCACGTTATTTTAGATTTATTAAAATCGCGGAAACGGTTGTTCTCTCTCTCTCTCTCCCTTCCCCCTCCCTTTCTCTCTATCTCTATCTCTATCCGCGTCGCACGGTGCGAACATTAACACATAAACGTCGCCGGATCGTCAATTGATTACGAAGAATGGCGGTCAGCGGGGTGGATAAATAGTACGCTGTGTCCGCGCAGTTGTCGATTGTCATTTCTCCCCTTACGCGGCAGCGACTTTTATTCGTTTTTCAGACCTCGATGTTTCGGCAAACAGGGCGAGAGAGAAAGGAAAAGGGAGAAAGAGAGAAAGAGGGGGAATGTCGTTGGCGCACACGCGAAAAGAAACGCCGCTATTCATACTTGGTATAACAATCCGGACGAGACGGCGAAGAAATATCCGGCCGAACGTCAAAGTACTCAATCTCACCGCTGTTTCGCTCCAAGGTGGAACGCGGAACACCGTCGTGCCCCGGGGGGCTTGGGAGTTAATTAAGGGATGATTCATTGAAACTCGCGGCACAAAAGACGAATGACGTATAACGTCAGATACAACACGGCTCGTTTCTCTAACGAGAGATAGTTTCCATCCTCCCTTCGTCGTCCGACGCGAAGCCAGCTGTAAAAAAATAATCCAGCCGACACGCGCTGGTTCGCGCGCGCGCGCGTGTCGCGTAATCTCCGCGAGAGCAACGTTCTCTCTCCCTCTCTCGTTATCCTTCTTATTTATGTTGCTTCGGCCGCGGACACGCCATCGCCGTCGACATTTTTTCATCGCGACAGATACACCGTGGTGGCGGCGGCGGCGGCGACGACGACGACGACGACGACGACTTAGGATTCACGCTTGCGAGCGAGCGCACTTCTTCGGAATACTTTGCCGTGCGGGAACAAAAGCGAGCGCACGGCATGCGCGCCGGAGGGTGGATTTGGCCGGGGGTTTGCCGCGGAGAACGGCGGGGCTGGATGGGGGTGGGCGAGAATGAAAGAGGGAGACTGGAAATCCGAGGATACGGCCGCAGGCATCGGTGTAACGTCGAAAACCTATCGCGTTACAAAGGCACGGCGTACGCGGAATCGAAATAATTCACATAGTTTTGTGTGGCGAGCGCGCAAATATGCAATACGGTCGAATCGAGCCGTTTCCGCGAGCGCGGCCGGGAGGGAGGGAGGGAGAGAGAGAGAGAGAGAGAGAGAGAGAGAGAGAGAGAGAGAGAGAGACAGAAAGACAGACGAACCGGACGAAACGCACGACGGGGTTGATAGGGGGTGGCGGCGGCACAGGCGCGGGAACGGGGGGAGAGCCGAGATTTATTAACCCGAAGCAACAAGCTTTGTGCGCGGCAAAAGTGCGCGGCCGTTAATTTCCGAGGTAATACGAGCCCGATTGCGAAACACGAGACGCGCAGATAAACAACAGATACGATTCCGTAATAGCGCGTAATGCGCGCACTGCACGGAAAGACGCGTTTTTTCGACCGTCGCACCAACGACGACGACGACGCGCACGCGCGCGATCGGCGAGGAGCGATAATGAGGGCGATAATGAGAGCGTTAATGAGAGAGCGAGAAAAGCGTCCGCGACGAGTAAGGCGAAAGCACCGATATGGCGGGGCACGTATCGGCCAACTCTCGGAACATTCTTATTGCTTCCGCCTTTGAGTCCGAATATTTCAACTCTCAACACAACGAATATATGCGTTCATTAGACGTTTATAGATATATACCAAGTGTCTGAAAATTCACTGTTTGCAGTGAGCAAAAAAATGAGATACGGCGCGGATAATGGTGGCTTCTCGGGAGAGGAGGCGGTCCAGTGATTATCTGCGGCGGAACTTATTAATGAGTGAATCCAATATAAAGGACGATCAACAAGCCGCAGCCATTTTCGATGAGAACCTGCCTGTAGAAGTTGCTTACGAGCAGCGGTCTATCTTCTTTCATTAATTTCTCTCATTAATATCTGCAAATTTGATATGATTGTTTGCAAGATGAGATAGAGGAACTTTCGATTCAGCTTGGTCCGATCTATTCGTGCACAACAGGCGCGTTTGAGATTTTCGGACACTCTGTATATAACATGCGCATATTTCACGTTGAGAGTTTGGATGTTTGTACTTAAAGCCCACAATAATAACGTCTAGAGTCAGGTACGTGCGTCGGGATGTGGGTACTTTGGCCTTAAATGCGCAGCGCGTTTCCGCGAAGAGAGAGAGAGAGGGAGAGGGGGGAGAGAGAAAGAGAGAGAGAGAGAGAGAGAGAGAGAGAGAGAGCGACGGAAGGAGAAACAAGGGAGAGAGTGGGAAACCGCGTTTCGCGGCGCGTACATTACGCGTATAATTCCGGGTGTCACGTTTACGCGGCGGTGTGCTCTATGCAAATCCGAAAACGCGGATTCTCCTTCGGTGCGAGTTGTTAGCGGGCGTTATAAAGTTGGCGGGCGGGGGGAAAAAAGAATCTATTAACGAGGTCGAGCCGCGCTCCCGATGGGATCATAATTAAAAAGCTTCCGCCACCCGCCGCCCGTTCGAGGACTAATTTCGCCGCGAGTTTTATTATATCCTCTCTTTTCCTCCCCCTCTTCACCCTTCCATCGCCATTTGCCTCCCTCTCTCTCTCTCTCTCTCTCTCTCTGCTCGGCAACTCATTACGGATCTTATGCCTACACGCGCACAAATTGCTGAAAAGTTCCGCTTGGAAGAAGCGCGCGATGGAGTAACGATGTCGGGCATTAGCGAATGGAAACGCTTCCTCTATTCTTTTTTCTCCCGTTGTTTTTTCTATTTCGTTCTTTTCCATTCGAAGAATCGATTCGTCAATTCAGTCGTCGGTTCGTTTTTTCATTCTCCGCCAGATATTTGACTACCTTTCGATCCTGTTATTTGAAATTCTCCATCGAACCTCGGGCATCGGTGTTTAATACGAACGGCAGATGCACTCCAAAAAAGGAGAGACAAAGAGAGAGAGAGAGAGAGAGAGAGAGAGAGAGAGAGAGAGAGAGAGAGAGAGAGAGAGAGAGAGAGAGAGAGAGAGAGAGAGAGAGAGAGAGAGAGAGAGCGCATTTGCAATTTGGCACCGACCTCGCTCCTCGACGACGTTTCCTGAGGAGGAGACCTCGTGAGAATTATTCAGCGCGTCGCATCTTCGTTTCGCTCTCGCGAGGAGACACCTTTCAATGCTCGCGCTGCGATCGTCGATATAATCAGGGTGGTTATCGCACAAGTGTCAAACTGACAAAGCGAGATATTGACGTGCGCGGCGAAAAAAGCCTCAGTGAAGCGCACGGGCGGCGGCTACGTGCTGCGGTGAGCGCGAGCGCGCGTGTTCATTGATGTATTATTTACTCGAGTTCGACCAACGGAGAGAGGCTGCGCGTGCAGCAGAAGCAGCAACGGTGGCGGTGGCGGCGGCGGCGGCAGGAGGGAAGCGCGAGTGCCTCGCGGTGTCCTGAGAGACATCCCTAAGGAGCTTTACTCGCTGTACCGCCGCAAGATTCACGGTGCACCGTCCTATGAGCCAGGCCGGTGTAAACGTCGTGAGAGACGGTTAGCCTATGAGGGGAATAGAATACCGCGCTTCTCCTCCTCGGGGATGATGTCTCCAGATGCGAGACGGCGCGGAGATGCGAGCGGAAACTCAAGATCATCATCACAGGGCTTGTAACGCGAGCCCCTCCGTAGAAAATATCGCGGCAGGCAAAAAGACTCTTTGGAGGCAGGCCGGGGGGATATACTCCGCGCGAGAGGAGTGCCTGTCGCGCGGATCTTCTTACGGGGTAACTTATTTCCTCGGAGCGTGCGCGCTCGTGAGAGAGAAGCCGATATGTAGACCGTCGTCTTCTCTCCCTCACAAGAGGGATGGAAGAGAGCCGATGTATATAAACCCCGAGTCTCTGTCCGAGCGGGTCGCCAGTCTAATCATTAGATTCTCATTATCCCCGTTGCTAACGAAGAGCGCGTACGCGTTGCTCTCGTCCGTCCCTCTTCTTCGTGAGACATCCTCTCTACGAGGGCGTCCTGGCAGGACGTGCTCGGCGAGAACGAGACGGCAATTCCGACAAGGTGTCTCTCGCGTTTGCTCTAAGAAGCTTTGTCGCTAGCTGGCCCGAGATTGTCCTCGTCGTCGTCGTCGTCGTCGTCGTCGGATCGACGTCGATGTAAACATCGTGATAAAAACGATGGAGACGCCACCGTCGAGCGAGAAGGAGTAATATTGTCGCTGGATATAAATCCTGCCAGCAGTCGCAGCTCGAGTCTTTTACGACTGCTCAAGCTTCGCCGGTTTCTCGACTATTGTTCGCGTCCCCACAGTCGCAATTCGAGACGAGTGTGAACGAGAGAGGAGGACAGGCAGGCAGGCGGGATATCGATAGGAATCGCGGGGACGTTAGCTTCGAGGCGTGCAATTAGCGTGTCGGCGGAATAATGGAAGACCACGGCGGTGACGGTGGCGGTGACACGATTGTCGGGTTCGTACGCTCGCTGCGTCACGCTCGTGGTAATTCGTTTATCGGGCGCAACAAGCGGGGACGGGAACGCCGAGCCGGAAGTAGCGAACTGCGGGGGGGGGGGGGAGGAGGTCTATTGAGGGGCGCGGAAAACGTAAGGTTCTCCGCGGGCCGTTCGTGAGCGGCTATTCGCCGCGGTAAAAAGGAAGCGCGCAGGCGGCGGCGCGCCGAAGAACGAGGAAACGTTCGAGACTAATGGAAGAAGGTTCGAAAGCAGCGGGAAAATAAGCAAGCGGCGATGCTCTCGCGGCGAGACGCTTTTGCATTGAAATGTCCGAAGAGGAGGCGCGCGCGCGCTCGTCTCCTCTCGCCATTTCCGTCTTTTCTTGCGCGGCCGAAAGAGAGGAAGAAAGAGGGACTCGGCAAAATGGACACTGAGAGATACGAGCGGCGGCGTCTACAAAAGGGACGAAAACACCTTTCAGCGGCGAGGTGTTTCGCGCAAGCGCTTCCACTGAGGGTGATTATCGCGAGGGAGGTAGACGCGATTGGATCGGCGGATCGCCCGTCGATCGCGCGCGTTCATCGATCATGGCTGAGCGGAATCGGCGCGACGAGGCTGGGATCCGACGGGAGGAGTGTCTCTTGGTCGTATAATCGCGGTAGGTTCCGTGTTACGCGAGGAAAAGTTCAGCGTCAGAAAGAGATAGACAGATATAAATAGTTGGATAGATAGGCAGGTAGATAGATAGATAGATAGATAGATAGATAGAAATACATGCTGCATTGAAGTGAATATTACTTGGCTCGAGCTTCCGTCAGTTCATATGTCCGCAAATTTATCACACATAAAAAAATAAAATAAAACATAATAAATACCGTCGGTGAGGTCGCGCTCGAATCAGGAATATTAAATAGGACTGCTAAATTTGAAGAAATTCTCTGTGCTTTTTTTACCTACGTAGAATATAAATTTTATGACACACTCGTGTGAAAAGGGAATGCACTCTTCTTGGAGCTCTTCTGAAATTCATGGTGGGGATATTTTGAGACTATTATCAAGGAAATATCCTTTGTCGGAGGCAGCCGTTGCTCAAAAGAAGGAGAGCGAATTTAGTAATCGCTTTGCTCTCAGCAGTAGAATAACATTTTTCTCTGTGCAGATAGAGATAGATAGACGCGCGAGTTATTTATTGAGCGCGCTGGGACGTAATCCCAGGCCTCCAGCGCTAATTAAAATAAATAACGTGAAAGTATTCGCGCAAGCCAACTTGCTGTAAACAAGGAAGGAAATACGCGTTTCTTGCAGTTTTCATACAGTAATAACAGTTACATTGAATAAGTCATCGACATGTACAATAGAGGCCATCTGCCATCTGCAGAAGCTGATTAAAAGATAGGAATCTCAAGTTTCCGAAGTTCCTTACGCGACGAAAAGCCACGTGGAGATCCGATTTAAAGATATTTAAACAGAGACAAAGAGTGTGTGAAAGAAAACGGGCGAGAGAGAGAGAGAGAGAGAGAGAGAGAGAGAGAGGGAGGGAGGGAGAGAGAGAGAAAGAGAAGAAGAGTAGGAAAAGGGGAGAGGAAACGCTCGCAACGCGCGATAAACCGGCCCGCGAGAAAATTGGATATTCCCTTCCCTGTCTCGTTTGCCTAGCATGACGTCGCAGGATTGACGTTGAGGGATGCGAGAGCCTTGATAAAAGGCGGAATACCTTTCGACGCTAAATATTCAAGACGCGTGAATGCCGCACAATCGCGCGGCTCGGAATTAATTTCGATGCTTTTGAATTTACGCTTGACGTTTCCGCCCGACTAAAGAATTCCGCCGGCAGACGAAAAGGGAAACCTTGTAGCGTCTGATAAGCCGTAGATGGAAAATCGGGAGTCCCGCGCACAAGCCACCCCGCAGCCCCCTCCCTCCCTCCCACCGCACCGCCAAAGCAGTCGTGCCATCCTGCTAGTCGCGTTGTATACTCGTCGTAAAGAAAAAGAAAAAGAAGAGTTCTACCAGCGAACTGGCATGAAACGGATGTAAGAGCTGCGCAAGCGGGGCGAAATTGTTGTCCGTTTTGCGAAATTAGCTCCTAGGTTTTTACTTGCGTCGGGAAGTCGAGCCGCGCGCGCTCCCCCCCCCAGGGTCTTTTCTTCCCTCCTGCTCGCTCAATTTTGCTTTGCCCCGTGCGATATTACCGACGAAAATGACTCGCGAAAATAACTAAGACCATTCGGTCCCAGCCAGCAAATTGCGAGTGAATACACTCGTCGCTGTGTATTCACTTGCGTCGCGTACGTCCTCGCGATCGGCGCGACGCGTCAATCGGCGTATCCGTGATACACTCTCGGACAATGCGCGATTAATCATGCCAGCGGGAATCTTCAGATGCACACGTGTAGTCGCACGGAAGGGGATGTTTGACTGAACGGACCAAATTTCCGCGGCGAAACATGAACGACTCGGCAATTTCGGCTCGAGTTGTCAGAAGTCTGACTTTCGTCAAACTTTCTAGTCTTTAATTAAACAGAATCCTGGTACTTTCAATCGGGATTTTCAAGTCGCTCGTCTCTCATCAGAAAAATTGCTTCATTCAACATTGACACTTTGCCCGTGTCTGTTCGTGTTCAGTCGCACTAACGTGCGAATGTTTATGCGCGTTCAATCTCTTTCTCCTCGAATGCGAACATTCTTATGAATAAACATTCGCCGAGAAAAAATTCCACGAGATGAAGAAAAATCTTCAGACACGCGTTTGCGCACGCGCGACATTTATGTGTGCACGTTGAATTTTTCTTTCCGAATTTAGACATTGTAGAGAAAAGAATTTCACGAGCACATTACCGTGAATAAAGATTCAGCGCACGAAAAAGAGAAGTGTCTCACGGCGCGATTAACGAACGCGTTATACTTGTGTGTCCCGCCAGAGAATTAAATAATTTCCTTGTGATTTTAATAAATTCAGCTCGCGCGCGAGAATAAATTAACCGTGCGTAAAGAGCACGGATACACGAATTGTAGCCGCTATCGAAATAACGTTCTTCGCAGCGCACGGAAGACGCGAGCCCCGTCCCGCCCTTTCCCGACGTAGTCATCGCGCCGGTCAATATCGGACCCGCGGGACGTCGCGTTACGTACCTTTTATGCCAATACGGGCATGTGGTAAAAAAAGGGATGGATGTAGAGAGCGCGGGGGAGAGGAGGATAGAGACAAAAACGGGCGCAAATGACAGCGCGAGAAGAGAGAGGGTGCTGGTGATCGAACGGGCGAGCAAGCGAGCGAGCAGACGTTTTCCCCGCGTTCGCCGCGGGCTGTTGATTTAGCCGGTCTGTTATCCTCCTCCTCTCTCTCTCTCTCTCGCGCGCGCGCACCGATTCCACCCTTGTCCCGACTTCTTTCCCGTCCTCTTCCTTTCCGCGAGCCGATTCCGCCGCGAGCGATCTGTTTCAGGTAATACACACGCGTCCTCCCATCGGCAGATCGCGCGCCGTCGTCGCCCGGAGCGTCCACGTGCGGCCGCGTGCGGGGGTGAATTCGTTATGCATTTCGTTGCATCGAACAGCTGCCCCAGGGCGGCTATCCTTTTCCACTCAATTATTTCATTAACGGTGTCTTCGCCTCCGAGCGATACAGCTCGCCCGGCTCTCTGCGCTCGACAGCTCTCCCCGAGAAGATTCTCGTTTGCAGGGCCATTACCTCCGCCGTGCGGCGGCGATTTTTCATCTGCGAGCGCGCGCGTTGGCGCGCACCGCGTGCGCCATCTAGAGACGCCAGACGAGACATTCGTGGAATCGAGCGGTCAATTTTCCCTGTATTAATCAGCGACGTTGGAGTGAGACGGCGCGAGTCAGATTGCAGGTCTACTTTGCATTTGTGTTTGGAAAAAATTGGAAACCGATGGTTAGCCTTTGATTGTACACAGTATGCGCAAAATAGAACTGCGATTTGGCTCTCATTGCTCGTTTTCTTGTATAATATCGATCTTAAGCAAGGAGTTATATCAATCTCAAGCAATCTCTCGCTTCACCGATTGTTTGTCCGACTTACTCTCGCGCAATGTGCCTAACAATGTGCACATATTTGAAAGTCTCCGGAAAAAGTAATTGAAAGGGTTAATCGGGAAGGGTTTCTCAAGAGCGCTCCGCAGCGTCGCAGAAGCGCTCGAAATCATCCCCAGAGACGTTAATTCATACGGCAACGCGCACGGTGAGAAGAGGTCGCTTTGCGCTTTCCCGCGACGAGGTATACAGGGTGGTACCGACGATGACGTGTGAAGCGCCGGTGTACGTGCAGATGAGGTGAAACTGAGCAAAAAGTTTCTCCGCCATTTTGCGAACAAGCACACATAGAATTTGGAGTTATTAATTCAAGAGGACTGTTGAAATGAACTCGCGCGATCCGTCAAATGAGCCGCGATAAGCGACGGCTGTCATCGCGCGCTCATAGTCGAAGTGGACAAAAAAAACCTCCTCCCCCATACCACTCCGCGGAGAAGCACGTAGAATTCGGAGTCATTAATTAAAGAATATTTGCGGATGATGGCGCGCGATTGTGTGCAGCGACCTCCTTCAATTAATAACTCGGCATTTCACGTGGTCTCCTGCAAAATGGCGCGGACAACTCTCTCTCTCTCTCTCTCTCTCTCTCTCTCAGTTTGACCTGATCTACATACGCGAGAGCTTTCCGCGTTACGTCGCCAAGACACCCTGTATACCGCGCGTCTCCTCTTCTCGCCGACGTCGCCTCGCGCGTCCGTGTAACCGGCTGATCTCCCGGTGACGAGCGGCATCGCGGCACGGACCCTCGCTGATGGTATGAATCGTCGGACGGTGAGCTTCGACAAATAGAGACAATTAAGCGGCTAATATGAGATGCCCTCGCCTTGTGCGTCGCTCCCACGGGACCGACCGGGGTGGCGCGACGAGGGTGTGCGTCGCGCTACAATACTACGGAACAGTGCAAACACCGGCGGGGAAAATCAACAATGCGCGACCCGGAGGCCGCTGCCAGCGCTCGCCGCTGCGTCCAGCAGCCTGGCCGCTGCTGCGTTACACCCTCTCTCGCTCTCCTTCTCTCTCTCTCTCTCTCTCTCTCTCTCTCTCTCCGCTGCATGTGCACGTGCACGTGCACGCGTCGCGGGAGCGATCGGACACACAGAGACACGGGCGGGCCGATCGTGACTGCGCATACGCTCCTGAAATTGCATTAAACGGCCGAACGAAAGCATTAAATAACGCGGCAATTATAAGCGACGGGCGTATTATCGATGCGCGCGAGTCGGCGAGCCGTTTAATATACTTTCGGCGCGCGTAGCGTAAGGCCAGGGATACACGATCGCGCTCGCGCGCGGGATCGATTTGTGTGTGTGTGTGTGTGTGTGTATGTGTGTACGCGATACGCGCCGCGGGGTAAACACCGATGACGCATTCAATTAGCGCGAATAAATATTGTCTCCGGAGGAAATGAACGAGGCGAGCGAGCGCGGCGTCGGAATACGCGCACGTGCGCGCGCGATTCACGGCGAGATCTTATCTCGGGTTTTCAAACGCGATTGAGCTCATGTGTGCGTGTGTGTGTGTGTGTGTGTGTGTGTGTGTGTCGCAAATCTTACGCGAATTCTACGATTCTTAAGAGAGCCGGCCGGATAAAGGCTGAGTTTACCTCTGTCGTACCCTTTTAAAGTAAATTTGCGCTCTGACAGAAAGAGATAGTTATTAATAAAATTAATCAGGTCCGAAGCCAGCTGTACCTTCTTGTTGCTCTAACAAGAAATTGACAGTAGTTAAGTAGCAGTTGCAATATGCATATATATATACGGTTCATCGCCGACAGTGCTAAAATGGATCTCCTGGTTGGGATCCTTTCGCTATGCACTTCGATTTGCACTTACAAAATTACTAGACGCTTTTTTAGCTCAGCGTAGAAATATTCCTGACTGAGCGATTTTGGTCTCAGATAATGAGACCACTTTTTCCCCCGCCGAATCTGAAATTCTTCCCGAAACGAGACATATTTCAAAAGGCTCTCGCTATTTTTACGATTCGAATCGACACACGGAGAACAGATCGGCCGAATTAACTCGACAATGGACGGAGCAGACGCGTTTCAATCGCGGGAAATGGAATGCCTGCTCCTCGGAGTCGAATTTGGTTTCGCAAGAGCCAGACATTTGATTTCCTCCGACCAAACGCGTTTGCAAGTCAGTTACAATCGGTTACAGTAAGCGCAGCGTTTCGGTGAAGAATACACTGATTGTTGTCTTTAGAGAGTCCGCTTCTCCGCGCGCGCGCGCGCGCGCAAGAAATCTGCCACACGCGGCGGATGATCGCGGCAAAGCCGGGGAAGTTGAAAAACACGCCGTATCGTTTTACACGATATTTCGGTGAAATATAAAATTCGCAGTCCATTAAAAACGTATCGTCTCAAATTTCCTACGCATCGTCCTGGAGTGCAGCCAGAAAGGGGGGGGGGGGAGTATGCCGCTGTTGCGAACAGCGACGCTGTGCGAATTCGTTATCCTCGTTGCGTTGGTTGTTTTAAGAAAAAAAAAAAATGCCGCATCTTTGCCGGAGCTTTCACGCTCAGCTGCCGTGATATGTCGATCTCATTTCGGGCGGCTCGAATGGCGATCTTCGCTCTCGCGCGTTTCACGGCGGAAATTCGCGACGGGTTCGCCTCGGCCGCGCTGAGTCGCTTCTAATCGTCATCCAGCGGGTTGGTCAAAAATCTGTGTTTCAAACGTACTCGTCGTCGATCAACTTCGAAATGGACGCGCGACTGACACGTGTCAAGCGAGGCCTACTTTTTCCACGATGATATGCCTGGAACTCGACCAACGCGACCGGTCGCGTTCCACTTGGAGACATCGACATGTTTCCCGAGATTCAATACGAACGTGTATAATTGGCTTTCATTAACGTTGAATTTTTCGACGGTCCGGCTTTTTTCGCGGCGGCCAACTTGGTTGCCGGCTTTATAGAAGGTTAATCGACGTTTGACCTTTCATTAGGTACGACCGAGAATAAAATTGCCACGCGCGCGGAGAAAGAGAGAGAGAGAGAGAGAGGGAGAGAGAGAGAGAGTTGGGAAACGAGATCCCGCGCTGTATTAAGAGACACGTCCGCGAATCATGAGCGCGGTTTTGTATTCCGCAACGAAGGCATTATCGAGGATGCAGAAAAGTATTCCAAACAGATGTGCTTTTCACGTAGCGGCATTGTCTTTGTCGCATTGTCCGCGCCGGCCGCGGTTATTTTTTCAGCAGTTGAATTGTGCTCTGTAAATGTTTCGGTCTCCGCTCATCCGCCGCGGCGTTTATTTTACATTCGTTCGCGACGATAGCTCTCGGTCTGTTCCTCAAAAATCCAACCACCGCTCCGGTGTCGTAGCGGCGGCTAACGTGGACCAAACTGCAAATTAAATAGAGACTCGGTAATTAAAACTAAATAAAGAGATACGTGCCGGCCATCGCACCGCGCGGCGCGGCGCGCGCACGAGGGAGAACGAGCAATTTAGAATATTAGTTTTCCTTCGTCCGCGCGAGCGACGTGTCGCGATACCGAATTGTGAATCTTCAGCGTCAGCAGCGACGGCGCCGTTCCCACAGCGCCACTCTAAATTTCGGCGCTCTCTAAATTTCTTAGAACGAAATTTCACCCGAAAAATAGAGCGACTCGCTCGAATTGAAGTGACTTTTCGCGCTGCGGTGAATATTCTCACTCGTGATTGAAGGGTGGACAAGGAGACGCGGAAGAGTCTCGCGGACAAGTAGCACTCCACCAGAGAGCGTTAAAACACGAGCCTCATTGAATTGTGTATTTCATGTCTTTTGCTAATTGCCTCGAGATATTTTGTAGATTTGGGACGAAAGCCGACATTTCGGGAAATTTCCGTGCGCTTCAAGCGAACGCGCCGAATATATTTTCGGGTCTCGATTTTACTTCCTTCCTCTCGGAGCTTCTTATCACCGAAAATTGATCAAAATGTTTAATGCACGTCTGCTGAGAGTCTAGCTTGTGTGCTATTTGTGCATCGAACATTGCACCCAGCGCGCAGTTTTCTTCTTGTTTTCAGTTGGTATGACGTTTTAGCGTTGCTACTTCTGCAGGAATTATCGACATTTGATTCAAATTTTTTATATCCTTTCTTTTGTAGCAAATGTAGACTCGAGCGCGATATTTTATTTTAACGTTGTCAATGCTTAATGTTATTTGGACGAAGAAACGCGCACACTTGGCGCTTTTCTTAATTTTCTTTCCTTTCCAATCTGATATATTCTACGTCGTTTTAGAAACTAACCGTGAACATCGCGTCGCCGTCGCGTGTCACTTTCCTTAATACATTACTTTTCAGAAAACCTGTAAAAAGTGCTCGAAGAATTGCTCCATTTCCAATATTATTAGTAACATTCGAAAAGCTTTATTCCGTAATACAATATTATATTTATGTTCGAAGATATAATTGGAATTATACAAGTAGACCACAGACGTGTACGGAGAGAGAGAGAGAGGGAGTTCACGTTGAGATTAAAGTGAGACATTCGCTCTGGTGACGAGTGAGAAACGTCACTTTTTCAGTGAGGGAGCAGCGGTATTATTAATATCGCTTTCGAGCGAGACTTCGCTCTAAGAAACATCGAAAGAGTACGAAGCGATCATGACAAAATGGAGGCGCTCCGGACCGAACGACGGAGCCGTCGCGATCGCGAAATAAGCCCGTTGTGTACCCGTTTCATTCGACCGAGGGTCGTAACTTCGTTACACGGCGTTCCTTGTTTCTGTCCTTACAAATCGCGACCGGCCGGCGCGACGCGACGGCGCCGCCGTGGAATCTTCTTTAATCTCGCGGACTCGACCGGGCTCGATTTGCAGCTTCGAGGAAGACTGCGCGCCGGTAATTCGATTAATTCGTTACGTCGTCCTCGCCGTCGCCGATAGCGTTGAGGCGCGGCGCGGCTTTGAGGTGTCGCGTTCGCGCGCGACCTTTATACTCAATCGAGTGTCGCCTCGCGACATTAAATCTTCCTCGACGGCCGCCCCGGCGCCAATCTACGTTTTAATCGCCTCGTTCGCCTCGCTGACACAAAGGGACAGATAGGCGGGAATGCGACGGACGAGTCAAACAACGCGCCGGACACATCGCGCATATTGCTTTACGTGAGAACGCCTTTTCTTCGGGAATCTCTTTAGCCGTCCGCGAGACTGTCTACGATATCGCGCGACTTTGCGCCGTCGAAGATTTTGCAAAAGAGAGAGAATAGCCGGGGGTGGGGGGGGGGGTAAATCGAACGCAGTTGAAGACCTCGGGCTTTGTTGAAGTCACGCGAATTCCGCGACGGGCCGCATCGACGCCGACGCGACGCGAAAATTTCTCGCAGGCCTTATTAGTGTTAACGTTGGCATGCGATCCGCGTTTTCTTCCCGCTGGAATTTTCATCGGAACGAAGTAACGAGACCGCGGAAACATATTCTGCGCGCGTGTGTATGCGTGTGTGTGCGTGCGTGTGTGTGTGTGTGTGTGTGTATGTGTGTGTGTGCGCGCGCGCGCGGTTAGCTTTGAGAAGTTTAAATTATAGCGGCACACGCGTGTGCCAGTCGGTCGGCAGTAGCAATAAAATTGCGCCGAATTGTGCAGAAAATTACGAACTGTAGCCGACTGTTGACGAATGGCTCCTTTTCTCTTGGTCTGACAGTATTTCCGAATAAATTGCCAACGTTGCGCGAAAGCTACGCGACGCGAACGCTTAATCGCGCCGAGTTCGTTTAGTTTCCTTCACCCGCTCGGGCTATCGCGCTCGGATTGTGCGGTTCTGATTGGCTGATTGATTGATTGATTGATTGATCGTTTCGACACACAATCCCTCAAAAACGTTGATCAATGGTAACGACAGAACAAACACGCTTGGAGCAGACTCGCGAACGGGCCGTTCGAGCCGTAAAATTACGATGACTCTCCACGTGGAATGCGTTAACTGATCGACGATTTCCTCTTCGCGATGCAAGGAGTCCGAAAATTTCAGGACAAAAGGTTCGAGTGCGGGTTGCTTCAAGGGAGGAATAGCAAACTAGAGAATACACTTCTCTCTCTTCTCAGATTAATCAATTATAATCTTCGACGAAGATTCTTCTCGTCCCCAGCGCGACTCCGCGCGCGCGTCCAAATCTGAAAATCGGTCGTGACCTCCAAGGCCTGTCTGGTTCGAGCTGGACCCCAAGAGTCGGTCCTCGCCTCGTATCGCCGGCAACTTCGCGTATGCGTATTTCTGTACGGGCTGCCCCACTTTCGCGATCCCGCAGAGGAGAACTTTCGAGCGACGGGAGCGACGCGATGGGGCCGGCGGCCGTCAGAGAGAAACAAAGATTCATTCGGGGCGTTCTTTTTTATGCATGAAACATAATCCGATATTGGATCAGAGCACTTTATGGTGCAAATTTGTCGACGACTCGGCGCTCCGCCGACCAGCGAGCGAGCGAGCGAGCGAGCGAGCGCGCGCTCGAAATTTTCATCGCGATCTAAATTGCGAGAGATTCAAATCGCGACGGGAATAAGACTCGCCAGGTGTATTTAAATTCATACACGCATGGAATATTAAAAACCAATGGAAATTTCAGCTCCCTCCCCCTCCCCTAGGTGACGAGAGAGAAGAAGGATGGAGCTCGCGCGCGATTCCGAAGAGTCGTGGATTATCCGATCCTCGCGAATGACCACGCGAGTGCTTCGTTAGAGTATCGAATCGCGCGTTTAACGTCGAGCACTTGCTGATTAAACATCACCGTGTACGCGCGTGTATGTTTACCGGGCCAATTTAATTACACGTCGTAGCCGCGCGCAAACCACGCGGCGAAGACACGACGCAAACGACGCGCCGTGTCCCGATCATCTTAATGACTTCGCATTACTGCGTTAATTACGGGAGTCGGGCACTCGCGGGCCGCAATTACACACGGGCGCTCCTTTGTGCGAACGCGGTTGAAAAAAATCCACGCGTTACTTCTCTAAGCAGTAAGCGAGAGAGAGAGAGAGAGAGAGAGAGAGAGAGAGAGAGAGAGAAATTTGCCCGCCCTACGGAACTAATTCGCGATAATTCGCTTTACCGGCGCAGGCGCCGGCGGCCGAATTACGTTCTAATTATGCGGAGTACCCGCGCGACGCCATACCCGAGCGGGAAAGTTTCGTCAAAGAAGCGACGAACGCGCGTCATTCTTGATGATAGACCCTGATTAGATTCCAAACTGCGCCGCCGCCGTAACGCGCGTATCACGCAGCGCGTGCGCGCGTCTGTGTACGTGTGTGCGCGCGCGTGTGCGTTACATGTATGCATTGTGCACTTGAATATGAAATCAGGTACGGTCTATAGTCGCCCGGGCCTCTGCCGCGTTCGTTAATTTGCATCTTGCGTTACACCGCCACGTAGCGACCATCTATTAATGATTACCAGCTCATGAAAACGCGCTGTCCCCCGGGGAATGCGGCAAGGCGAGCGCGCGCTGAGTTACGGCGGCGGCGGCGGCGGCGAGTCGCGTTCATTATTAACATGCGGCCGATATTCTTATCAATTCGATACGCCGCAGCGCGGAGAGAGTTTGCGCGCGATGTCGTAACAGTGTTACAGACCGAGCGGCCGTATAATATCGTATTCGGTCGGATTTGCGCAATTTCTCGTAAATATTTGCGCGAGATCCAACCCCTCCTCTCTCTCTCTCTCTCTCTCTGTCTTTCTCTTTCTGTCTCTGTTTCCCCCTCTGTCGGTTAAGAAAATTCACTTTCATGCAGGCGTCGAGATAAGCGAAACTCCTTCACGGTGCAGCGACATCGTTTCCTCCCCCCCCCCCTCTCTCCCATGCGCCCTCGTCTTCGCCACCTCCCTCCCGGGGGCTGGTTAAAACTTTTAACGATTTCTCCAAGATTTGTCAGCGTATCGTAGCCGCGCTGGAGCTCGCGGAGATGGATCGCTCGGGTGAAAAATAATTAGCGTTATAACTCAAAGGGAAAATCGAGAGATGGGGAAGAAAAGAGAGAAAAGAGAGAGAGAAAGAGAGAGGGGGAAAGAGCCGCCTAGAGTTCACGGCCGAGCGTGGATGGGTGTGCCTGGTTTGTATCGGCGCTACATGTGATGGATTACAGCGATCAATGAGAGGTTGATCAGTCGGCTGATTGATTAGATAAGTTTCGGCGGTGTAACCGAACGAACCGCCGCGGAAGTTTTCCGGCCTTGCCGTGGCGATAGTCTCTCTCTTTCTCTCTCTCTCTCAATTTCCCCCTTTTCCCCCGCTGATTTTCCTCCTCTTTCTCTCCTCTTCTCTCGCGCGCAGCTCCTTTATTTATTCATGTCGCCCATTCCCGCCCACGACACGCGCTACCAGGTGGCGGCGGCCATTCTCGCGGGTCAAAAACGAGCAGCGCGGAAGGCAAGAGCCACGAGGGGGATGAAATTAAGGTCGCGGCCAACGGCTGAAATTTTCAGCAGTGCCTCGTCGATTCCTCCCCCCGCTCGTCTCTTCGTCCAAATGGAATTTGAAAATCGCGTGGAAATTCGTCGAGCAGCGCTCGAGAGAAAGAGGGAGAAAAGAAGAGAGAGGAAGACGGGAAGAAAGAGAGAGAGAGAGAGAGGGAAAGAGAGGAAAATACAGAGGAGTCATCAGGGCGCCGCCTGTCTTTGGTGGTTTCTCAGCGCGTCTTCCGAAATATCCGCCAGCCGCGCTTCGCTCTCGCGAGCCTCGCGTCACCTCGTTAAGCTCCAAATCGTTATTTTCCGCGACGATCGTCCCGGAGATTAGGCGAGGAATGGAAATTGAGGTCGTGTGTCGAAAGAGTTGCGAGAGTGCGAGCAATCCGAGAGTCTCGGCGCGCACGGTCCGCGCCCTCTCACCGCTCGATACGTACGTAAGCGCGAGAAGCGGAGCCGAGACACGCGCGCGCCGCGCCGTCTGAAATAAAGAGATGAAAGTTCGACTTCGGGAAACGCGAATTGGAACCCGTCCACCGGGCCGCATTTCTGATTATTGCGCGCTCGCAATCCAGCGAAATGCATTCGGCGACGGCAGCGATTTACAGATCGTTGCTTTCGAATGTTACTCGCTTGCCGAGCATTTCCAGAATTTTGCAAAATATCCCGCGCCCGCCAGCTCTCGAGTGCGCGGCTGTATCGCGCGTAGATGCCGCGCGAAAATTCGATCCGCTCGCGGCGACGGAAAAATCTGCCGCTTCGTCCCCGCCGCGACTTATAGCCATTGATTCTCAGCAATTTCCACCTCGGCCCCTCCCCCCTGCCCCTGTCTTTATTTATGTCAGTCTCTTAATATCTCTCTCCCCCCTCTCTCTCTCTCTCTCTCTCTCTCTCTCTCTCTCTCTCTCTCTCTCTCAAGTCGGGTGAAAATTTACGGGGGGTTAGCTCGACGGCGGCTAGACCGACAACCGACGTCGCGTCGGAATGTTTCTCCTCGCATTCGTGTTCCCTGCAGCCGGCGTTTCCATGGGTCGAAAATGAAGGAAAAAAGACGAGGCCGGCGGCCGAGAGCGGGCAAGAAATTAAGATCGCAAACCGTGACTGAAACTTTCAGCGCCAGCCGTCCGTGATTCTCCTCTTCGTGTTCTGCTCGCCAAAAGCGCGGGCGTCCGGAAACCCCGAGACGCGGCGGTGAACAATGAGTTCCGCCTTTCATTCATGCGAAATGGCCTATGGCGTATGTATATACGTACGTACGTACATATACATATATATATATATATATATATATATATACACACACACACATACATACACATACATACGCGGCTCACGGTTTAACCCTAAATCGGGAGGCTCGATCCGCGGACGCGAATGTCGGAGATTCGTCCCTAAAGAGGAAGAAAGAGACAGAGTGTGCGAGAGAGAGGAGGATGAGTTGGAGGCGGGGAGGGAGAAAAAAACAAGCTGCTCCGTGGAATCTCCGGATTTTTTTCTCCTTTTATTTTCGCATTCACGATGTCACGCGGAAAATGCGCGGACTTTCTACATTTTTTATATCATAGGGAACCGGGCTCCGAACTGGCGCAATTTAAACCGTAACGCGGTGCTCGGCTCGACGTTAACATTCGAAGCATTCCCCGGGAAATGTATGCAACTGCCGGCCAACAGCGCTGGACTCTACGTTCCGCATATTACGATCATGTCGCTCACGCTTTCGTAACGGATATATCCTTCTATCTCTCTGCGGTTTGTGTGTCCTCCTTTCGAGAGGAGAAAATAATCCAGCACGAAAAAGACGCGGCCGCAGTCGGTGCATCATCATCATCATCGTCGTCACCGTCGCCGTCGCCGTCGCCGTCGTCGTCGTCGTCGTTGACGGCTCCTCCGTCCGCGGCCAAAGTCCTTTCGCGACCTCGGCTTCCCGTAATCCTGGACGCAATTAGCAAAGTGACGCGCCAACGTCGCCCATCCGAGTAAACTCGAAACTTGCTCCCGTTTACCTGCATCCGTCTTGAAAGTTTCAAAATGCACAGCCAAACACGCCGAATGGGCTGGCTGGCGGTTTCGCGGACGACGAACCTTCGCACTTCCGTCGCGCGTCACAAAGGAGAACGGAGAACGGAGCGGGCGAGGGGGGCGAAGGGGCTATTTACTGCGGGCGTCGCGGTGCAAGAAAGCATCGAGTTATAGACAATCGTGAAGTAAGAAGAACGGGATGAGAGAACCGCCCCCTCGTCCTCGAAGTAGAGAGCGATAGTCGGACGGAAGAAATAGACGAGCCAGCCGGCTAGCCGAGCAGAACGAACGAGAGCAGAAGAAGAGGAGAAGAGAGGAGCAGAGGAGAGAAGAAAAGCACCTCCCCCCCCCCCCACCACGGCTGGATGTCTCTATCCACGCTCGCTCCCTCGTCCTCTCTCCGTGCTTTCTTCGCTTTTCGTTATCCCTCTGTACGCTATCTTATGCAGCGGCAACCGGAGAGGTAATTCCTTCCCGTTCTACGTTCGTCAATGGAATATCGGACGCTCGTTTATCCGAGACTCCGCCGATGCTCCTTCTCCTCCTCTCCGGCTCGGCTTCCGTTTCATTCGCTTTATTCACAGTTCGCCGGCCGGATTTTTCGACGCGGGCCACCGCAACGATTCAGACCGGCCGACTGCGTAGCATTCGTGTCGTCGTCTATTCTTCAGCTCCCCGAACTAATTCAATATCGAGGCAAAAGTACCAATGTGGGGGGAGATACGTAGCTAATTCTGGATATTTTTATTATTTTGACCTCCAGCTCCGTTCATGATCCGTTCATTTGCGATAAATATAGTTAGGAATGGGATCAGTAGGAATCGACCATTCGCAGTTATTCGTTTGAGAAAAATGTCGACATTGATACAAAAATGTGCTCCAATATGAATCGAAGTCCTTTCCGTGTTTCCGTGTTCTTCACTCGCGCTTCAAACTCGCTGCCATTATATACCCAAGAATAAGTTCGATCTTAATGAAAGTTGATGTACACAATAAAGAAATGTTGTCAACTAACCTGGAGATCAAATTAATTCTGAATTAAAATTAAGAACCCGTACACCACCGCGGGAACTGAAGGCTTTAAAATACGAAAAGACTTTCCGGTTCCCCGTAATTTCTTCTTTCTATCCATCTATCTTTCTTTTTCGATCAATTCTATCTTCAATTCGCTACTCTCGGCTACGAGTTGTAGCGCCGAGGATTAAATACGAATATTTAAACTTTCTACATAAAATATACGTATACATACGCTATGCTGAAAGTTTTAACATTCGTGTTTAAAGGCCCGGCGCATCGCGCTGCTTTCACCTCAACTCTTTGACTGCCGCTGTCGCGTACACGTAACATCGTTCCGCCAACGGCTATCGCCCTACGAAGAAATATCTCTCGACAGTCACAGTTTGTACATTTGTAGCATTACGAAAGCTGTGAACGTGCAAACTCATGCGCAAGTAAGGAGTAAACCAGTCTCTTTAGACTCTTGATTTCGACAGTCGATAATTTATCTGAGCTAAGCGCGGCCGCGTCAAAGTGTTGACTAAATTTCACAAGACGACACGCGGAGACTCGAAAAAGTCTCGCAGGACGACGCGGCCGCATCTGAAGCTTCTCTCCGACGAGATCGACGCGCGCCCTCGCGGCTTCCGCGCCGCGACCGAGCGGTAGAAAGAGCGAGAGCAGGCGCGCTTTCCAGGTAGAATAATTTCTACGGGTTATGCATAGCGACGGAGACATAAACTAGCCTTTCCAATCCGAATCCAATCAGCGGGTACTCCGTCGAGGCGGCCAGGAAAGGCCGTCGCGCGGCGCGGCGCGGCGCGGCGCGGCGCGACGAGGAACCGCCGCTATATATATGCCGACGCGATATTATTCATATGCCGGCGACGCGTTGGCTCGTCACTCCACCGGACGCAGAGGCAATATAACTTTTTTTTCCCCAGCTCTCCCCGCCGCCAGTTTCGAACATGTCTATGTCCCCCTGCTCGCCCTCCGCCGCGGCGGGCGCGCGCGAACGACAGCGAGCACGGCCGGAAATGACGCCGGTCGGCACGCAAAATCGCGCGCGCGCGCGCGAATAACCTGCTCTTCCGCGTCGAACGGCGATGCGGAAAGTCCAAGCCGCGACGTCCGGTTACTCCACGCTCGGCGGACGGCGTGTTAAGTCCTCCGGACCGCGTTATTTTCGAGGGTAACGCGATTTGCATCCCCTCCCTTCCGTCCGCGCTTTCTCTTCCACCCTCTTCTCTCTCTCTCTCTCTCTCTCTCTCTCTCTCTCTCTCTCTCTCTCTCTCTCTCTCTCTGTCTGTCTTTTGGCGTCGTTGACAAACGCGCCGACAACACAGACTTGTGTACACAGACTGAGCGCTGCACGGGAGGAGGCTGCGAAGACTTCATGTGAAAAGGATGGCTGCGCCGCAGGCGCATCGATCTTTGTCTGGCTTGAGTCCTATTGGAGCGAGCCAGAGCCACGAGGAGAGAGCGTGCCTGTGGAGTGTAGCTCTGTCCTTCACGTTTCGTCTTGGAAGCTCTCTCATAAGAAGACGCTGTATACAGGGTGTCTGACACGACGCGCGCGCGTCCGCTCGCGTGCCGGTGGGACTCTCGTGAGAGAATGAGTAGAGAAAAGTCCCTTGCCATTTGGCAAACAACCACGCAAAGTTTGCAGTTACTAATTGAGCGAGATTGGCGAATCAGTGCGCGTGACAACGAGTTCCGCGGGCTGCCCGTCGAGGAAGAGCCTCGTCGAGCAGCAGACGTCTGAGAGTCGGACGGTAAATTGTAATGCCGGGGATGATATGTACGTGAATTTTCTTCTTCTCGGCCGACGACTTTCGAGACTTTCCACGCGCGTGACGGCTGTGACAGGCCTGTATAAGCCCACGCTTGAAAAAGAAAGAAACGATTGTCTAACGTCAGCGTTCGTCCGCCCGCCCGGTCGCTCGTTTCGACAGGCTCTTAATTAACAATCGTCATTACGCCAATTAAGGCGCACGCGCGCTTACGCTACGGTCTAATCATTCCGGGATCGTTAGACCGACAATAGCATGCAGCCGCTGCATCCTGCTAACAAGATGATCCGTTTTACCTGCTCCTGGCGGCGGGCAGGCGACGACGCGCCGCCAGCGCGGCGCGGAGAGCACAGTTAAGTGTAATGTAATACCGCTACCTTAGCAGCGTTGCAGCGTCTCGTTAACGGCTGCTCCGCGAGATAATCGATACGATATTGTAGCACGAGAAGAGATCAAACCCCGGGAATCCCAATCACTGCGATTTTAATGGACGCTAACTAGCCTTGATCCGCCTAAATTACTTTATTCCGATCGTGAAAGCCCATTAACGTATAATAAATAGATTATCCCCGGTCGACCTGAGACCTCTTTATCGCGATAAGTAACGGACGAGTTTCTAATTGTCTCCAGCGGATTTCGCCTCTCTGCCTCCCCCTCTTCCCCTCTCTCTCTCTCTCTCTCTCTCTCTCTCTCTCTCTCTCTCTCTCTTTCTTTCCAGCCCTGGAAGCCGCGGAAACGAACACGCTCGCGTGCACGCTCTCCCGATCGTGATCCCGATTTTCCGGCCGGCGTTGCACCGGCAGCTAGCATCGCGCGCGAGCGCGCAACGTATGATGATAAATTAATAAACTTTCGTTAATACGGCCGGCGCTCACGCGCGGGCGCGGTGGCAATTTAATTACCCCACACCCCCACGTCGCGTCGTTTATATGTAACCTATGTAACCTACATCTTTCGCGCCATTCCACCGTTTTCCAATTATCCCGCAATAATGAGAGGCCCCTAATACTCCATTATTGCAACGTGCCGGCTACTTTATCGTTTAAGAAGGATTAATGATGACGTCAGGCCGCTAATTTTATTATCGCGAGCTAACGAGTGTACTCGCTTCGCATCCAGTGTCGCGAGAATTAATCGCGTAATCGTCGGGGGCTTCGCCCCCGAACGCGCCCGCGGTAATATCACAATAATTTCACCTTGCTGCATAAAGCGGTATATCTCTGATAAATCGGCGGGGATTATCGCGGCCTGCGGCGCACGGCGTCGGTGTTACGACGAAACGCAAACGAGCTCGGGATCGATTGTGTATCTCAGAATGCTGGTGAGAATTGCGCAAATGAGCTCTCCGCTCGAGCAGACTGACTCTTTCACTCTGATGGAGACGTAATGTTTGTCATCCGATGAGTATGGTTTCGCCCCGAGAATAATACCAAATCATATTTAATAAAATTGTTGTTCAGAATCGCTACATGTAGATTATTATCAGAGGCCCAAGTTAAACTTGTATTTCTTTAATATAAAGATGTATACGTAGGCAGCCTGAAAAGTTCTCGACCTGACACATACATGGCATTAGAGACTATCAAACTATAATTGTACTGGAAACTGGCATCCCTGATGTGAACCCATGTAAAATTTTATTCGATCTGTCAAGTCATTCGAGTAGTAGCACCAGTTGAAAAAGCTACGTGCAAGATGGGCGTCGCATTTGCTAACAATTTACCAAAAACGCATTCGAATGCGTATTTCTCGATGCGCGTTTGGCACATTTTAATCGTTCTAAGCGAAATAAAATGGACTTCAAGCGTCGTTTCACAACTGTTGATGAAACTCGAATCCACCACTGCGAACACCAGTGCGAGAAGAACATTCCGGAATCACCATTTAATGATGGTATTGAATTATTGGAAAGACGTTGGCATAAATGTATTGAAGTTTCAGGAGATTATATTGAAAAATAAAACATATTTCACGGTAGAAAAAATTTTCTCTCGTTGTTCGGCCGAGAACTTTTCAGACTGCCCTCGTATCTACTGAAAGCGTAAAGTACATTGAAAAATGAAAATATAATAATTACGCCGTCATGAGTTTAGGGATATCGCGTTCTCTGCCTGCTTTGCCTGCAGCCAATCGCGCGCAATTATTCGCACGAGATAAAAGTACGACAGGTGAGAATAGCCGACGAAGATAGACAATCGCCCCTCTGGCTGATGCGGCACTTTTCACGGAGACTATTTCTCTGTAAGCCGCTCGGGCCGTTCATGCTCTCGCGCGTGTGTTGCTTCTCTCTCTCCCCCATCCCTCCCTCCCTCTCTCTCTCTCTCTCTCTCTCTCGTCACCGTTCATCTCGCGTTATCGCGAGCGTTATTGCGACGACGCACGACGAGCCCGAATTTCCAGAAGATGCGTTCAATTGCGCGCGCGCGCGCGCGCGTGCGCTGCAAGCTTGCGGGGGGCTGTGTTTTTTAAAATCGATAAACAGTTATCGCCCGGGCGTAAACTACAATCGCTCGTCATTATTTTGGATTATCGGTTACCGTTAATTGCCGGCGAAGCGCGATGTATCTCGTGCAGTCTGTTGCCGATCGCGAAACTATTATCGGCTCGACGAGCATCACGACGATAGCTGTCACGGTGAGAAATAACACACGGACAACGCTCTCGCTCGCGGGATCGGGACGAAAGAATTAACGTGGAAAAACCGGGGCATCACGCTTCATAAATATCGCTCTTCGTAAATCAATTAATTGACACACAGCGTGACGTGTGCACGTGTAATATGTAAGCGCGTGTTTGCGCTCGTGGGCTCGCGCGGCGGCCGTAAAATGTTTGTCGTCTCGCCAATTGTTCATTATAAAGCGCGACGCAGCGATGATTAATCGAACGCGAACAATGGCTTCGCACCACCGTGTCGTTGCGCGATTACACTTTAACGGGCAATTTTTATGGCGCAGGATGCGCGCACGCTCGGCCGGAAATTATCGCCGTAATTATCCCGGCCGCGCGCGGCTATTATTCGGATTCGCGCAGATTAGTTATCTTAAGATAAGCAAGTTACCGTCAGGTCTGATAACATCCACCTTACCAAACAACAAACAAACTGCGCCGCTCTCATCCATATACGATCCATTAATGCGCGGAACGGCATAATTAGACGCGCATTAGACAAACAGTTTAGCCATCGTTCGCGCAAATTGCCGGATATCGCGATCCGCGCGGCTCGCGACCGGCTCTGCAATCTCGTCGGCCGTATTTACGCGCGAAGCGCGTATTCGCAGCTCTTCATTCTTCTTGCACGCGAGTCGTCGCTTTATTACCCTCTCTCGCAAACGTCCGCCTCGCGACGCGGCGCTGCGCGCGCGCCGAGCGATAGTCGCATCGATGATTTAATATCTCCTAAGAGAGCTGTTTTTTTCCGGAAGAGAGAGAGAGAGAGAGAGAGAGAGATTGCACGACTTTCCTATCTGCAATACTCTTTCTTTCTCTTTCTCTCCCCTCTCTCTTTCTCCATGTCGAACGATCTATTTAGATCTCACGTCGCCCGTTCGTTCTCGCCCGCTCGGTTCTTCCGTTTCTTCTTGTTCTTTCTTATCAGGAACTCCGCTTTTCCTCCTCTCATTCTCTCTTTCTCTGTTTTCATCATTCCGCGCGTTATTTGTCTTTCTCTGTGCTCCTTTGGCCCTCTGCCCCCTCTTTCTCTCTCCTTCTGACGTTGCAGCCGCAACGACGGTGAGAGGAGCGTGCTGATTGGGAGGCTAATCACGCGCTACTCTCCATTACATTAATTAAAACTTAGCTCTCAACTGCGCTCGGCTGCCGCGTCACCCGCCGCGCCATCCGTCGTCCTTCCCTTCCACTCTCATCCCCCGCACGCGTCTTTTAACGTTCACTTTGTCCCCGCTTGCTCGTCTCTACCCTACCCACGCACGCACGCACGCACGCTAACGCTTGTGTATCGCGCCTCTTAAGAAAATTATGCTCGCCTCCGACAACGTGGCTATGAATAAACGATAAACCCGCCTCTCGTCGTCGATGTCGTTTAGCGGTTGGCGGATCGCGCTCAGATCGATTCGTCGCAGACGAGAAGCCTGTCGTCCTTTCGCCGGCGGCGTTGCTCAAACGAGCTCCCTAATGTCGCTCGATAAATCTCGCGGTTCTCGCGGCGCGAGCTCGACGATTAATTATCGAAATGTATTACCGGGCGATAGCTTTTCTTTGTCGGCAGTCGGCAGTCGGCAGGAGGAGGAGGAGGAGGAGGAGGAGGAGGTGGAGGGGAGAGGAGAGAAGGGCAGGGCACGAGATAATTCGTTTCTCTCCCGCGAAAGTAAGCGGCGTTCGCGCGTTATTCGCTATCTCGTTAAAGTACGCTCGGTGTATTTTCGTCGGAATGCTAAATTTATGGCCGGCGATTCTCCGTTGGCAAGCACGACGGCGCGCTGCAATCTCGGCGAGATCTTTCGCCGAAAGGATCGGCTCACGGCGGCAGCGGCGGCGGCGGCGACTGCTGCCGATTATCGACGCGGAATTTGCGCGGACGCAGATGTAGATTTATCACCGCATCCGCAGAATTGTTGCCGTGTGCAAAACGCGGGCGGAGGAGAGGGGCGCGTCATTCCTCCTCTCCTCGCCGTAGACGCGAGTAAAGTTGCGGCTGCTCGTGCGCAACGAGTTTGCGCGCTGCGCAGATTTTACGGCGAAATCTTGCCTCCGCCGGCCGCCGAAAGGAACGTGATGTAAGACGGGAGAGCGAAGCGGCAGTGTTTCCAGCGGAAATCAGTGAATATCCACTGATTACCGGCGAAATACTCCTTTCACTCATTCAAATCCGCAGTGTTTTCACGGGTTTGCTGCGGAAGAGCGAGCGCGCGCGCGCGCGCGCGCGAGGAACTTTCCTATTCGCGATTCTCCCACGAAACATCCGGAGGGAATGAACATCGATATTTAGACCGATCGTTGTTGGACCAGCTGCGGCTGTTGCCTTTATTTCCTCCCATTCGACTTGAATCCCCGAGAATTATCTCTCGAGAGCCTTTCTGAATTTCATCTCAGGCCGATCGATTCGGTCGATTGTGGACGGATGAATTTGATCTCGATTTCTCGTCCCAGAACCGATTTCCAGCCGTTTAATCTTAGTTTGGTTCTCCCGGATTTCCCTCAACTGCAGAGAGAACTCGACATGTTCGGCGAGCAACAGAAAGAAAGTCGCCGCATTGTCGCGAGGTGTTTCAAGGATGGGGATGACCGACGAGAATCGGCCCGCAATGAAACACAAATGTTTACGCGAATGCGAGGCTTATTTGTCTCGCGTGTTTTCTATCCGCTATCAACGAGCGCTCGTCCGCTCGAAAGTTTCGCCATCAGCAGCCGTTCCCGAGGGATGGACACCCTCAAATGGACACCGCTCGAGAGAGTCACTCTCGATTCCAATGTCCACCTTACGCCCGCGAACGGCCCGCGGCGGGACGCGCCCGTCGCCCTGGGATTTGTTCCCAAATTGTAAAACTCCAAAGTGTAAGTTAAATTTTTAAGCGGACGCCGCACGCGTCCGCGAAACGACACGGCGCAGCGCGGCTGATTCCCCGGATCGCCTCGATTATTTCGAGCAAACGGAGGAGAGCTCGCGCCTCGATCCAATTCGAGCGTTAGCGTTAGCGTTCGCGTCCGTTAGCTTCGCCGGAAAATGCGCCGTAGCGCATTACGCGCGGCGGATAAATAACGCGGCATCGCTGATAACGCTGTTTGTTGAATGTCCAATTGCGCGCGCGTCCTCGCGATTTAATCGCGTCCACCTTCCCTCCTTTCCGTCCCACCAACGACTTCTGCCCGCTGCGCGCGTTCGTCTTGCCGGAAGAGAGGCAATAACGCTCGCGAAGAACAGCTCTCTCGCCCGGCCGCTAATGTTACGGTTATGGCCCGGTTGCGTTAATCGAGTCGCGCGATCGACACCGGGGCGACGCCCCGCTCTCGCTATGTACCGGGTGGGCCGCGCTGGAATTTGCCGAAGATGGAAACTCTCCTCCACGAGCCCCTGTCGAATTAACCGCCGAATAACGGCCGAGAATCGTAGTGACTTAATTGAGAGCCGAAAGTTTAACCCACGAGCTGCCGAGGGGACATTCTCTATCGCGCCGGCACACCCTGTATATATATATATATATATATATGTGTGTGTATGTGTGTACGTGTATATATGTATATATAGCATATTATATGCACCGTGCATATTATCCCGGCAAAGTGGGCCACGGTTAAACTTTGCCTTCGATGGGAATACGCGGCGTGGCAGGACCGCGATCGGCGATCGCGGCGGCTGCAAAATTGGAAAAAGTGCCGATCAAACAAAATTAATTGGGTTTCCCGCGGCGGGCTGCAACAAAGCAACTCTCTCCGCTTGGCGAGAGTGCGAGCGAGCGGAACGATTCTGGAGTACTTGCTCTCAGTCGCGAATAATTTCGGGCGGGAAGTTCGAGGTGGAGCCGCGCGGCGCGATATCGTTTTTGTAATTCTATCGTCGGATAAAAGATCGTGTTTGATTAGAAAGTACAGCGCGATGGTGTACACATGTGCGGTCTATTCCGTCGAAACACACACACACACACGTATGTACACGAATATGTACGTGTGTTTGTATACATATGTAGCACATAGGCGAGGACGTACCGGCCGCGCGAGGTGCGGATTTCGGGCAGGGGGCGTGCAAATGGAAATACAGCGGAAATTCTGGTATAACGGAGGAAGACCGCGATCGAGCTGGCGGAAAATGTTTTCTTTTCGACAACGTGACCGGACCTCGGGGAGATTCCGCCGTTTCAATTATTTTCCCACTGTCGGCTCGCGGAGATAACACGGCGGCGCGATAATCTTGTTATGTACAACCGAACGATCTCTCTCTTTCTCTCTCTCTCTCTCTCTCTCTCTCTCTCTCTCTCTCTCTCTCTCTCTCGCGCGCGCGCGCTTCGAAAACGCCGGATAATCTGTTTCCTCAACTTTACGGAAGATACAGACAAGGGGGAGGAAGGACGCTGGGAATCGATTTTTTCTCTGAGGCATTCTTGGAAATTCTTTCGTACGTTCCACGCAAAATTCGCGTGCAACGCGCAGAATTCTTCCCGCACTTCCAGTTTGCTACTTTTTGTGCTCTGTATATATATACATATATATATATATATCACAAGACGTGTACGCGAGTATGATGTAAATTTGAGTGCAAGAGTTACGCGGGTAAATGTTTATTTCGATTGCACTTACATTTCGACTTGTGTTACACATAGTAATATTCGCTATTTGTTGTATTAACGCAGCAAGAAATTTGCCAAATATATATTTGTCAAGAGCAAATTTACAGTGTACTCGAGTTACACATTGCATTTCACATAACATCGTCTTGAGTAAATTTCGTATTTCTACTTCGTCATTCGACGTGATAAATATGAGCCGTGTGAAGCACTCACGAAGGATACATAAAGCTTTACATATAACATCATAAGCAAGTATAAAATTACTGCCGAATTCATATACATCCATATATCTAGCTAGAAAATCTAAGATCTCGACCATATTTAACCCTTCGACTGACACGCTGAATTTCGTTTGAAAGTGCTTAAACTGACAAAAAATGAAATTTCAAAAATTAAACGTTATTAATTATATAAAATTTCAAAAATTATATAAAATACACAAAATTTTTCAAAAATTTATATTGATGAATAACCTATATAAGTTATGTGTGTACATGTAGAACTTCGTTTTGAACATCTGCATTAGTTTAAAGACTCGCCATTTCAAATTATTTTTAAAATTCATCATTGGAAAAAATGATCTCAAGAAACCTAAATTCAAAGTTCCTTTTGTGAAACTTTTATACTCTTTTACAAAATTTAGATTGACAATATTCCGCCAATTTGAATTTTGAAGCCCATCATTAAAAGAGAGAGGACGACCCCGGAAACCTTAGAATTTAAAAAATATTCAAGTACCAGAAATATCACAGACATACACACACACACACACACACACACACACACACACACACACACACACACACACACAACACACAAAACGCAGTACTGCACTTCCGCCAGTTTGAGGCTCTTCTAGCGAACGCAATATTGCGTTTCCGCTAGTCAAGGGATTAAACCCAACCGTTAACCTCATCTAATGTCAATCTGAATAACTTTTATCCAACATTGAGTCGGCAAACTGCTTTATAAATACAGCAAACTCTCAGCAAACTTATTTCTGACGTAAATACGCCTCGGCAACTATTCCATAAATATTTCACGTCCTCGGAGGATACACCCCAGGACATTAATAATTGCTACTCGCTTACTCGCTCGCTCACTCACGAAATACCGTTTCAATTCTACCCCTCCACCCATCAGCCGCTTTTTGCAAGACGAGGGGCCGCGCAAATTTTCGGCGGCGGCGGCGGGTTTGTTAACGATCACACGAGGAGGAGGCCGCCGCGACGCGCGCTTATAACTCGCGCATCGCCCCTGTACAATTGACCGGGAAGCTTTTTCGCGCAGAGGTCATCCCAGAGACGGCAACCGCCGTCCCCTTGATACCTCCCCCCTTCCCTTCTCCCGACCCCAGTCGGTTCGTTCATTCGTTCGTTCGTTCGTTCGTTCGTTCGTTCGTTCGTTCGTTCGTTCGTTCGTTCGTTCGTTCGTTCGTTCGTTCGTTCGTTCGTCCGTTCGCTCGCCTCGGGGCTGCTCGCTTGCAGTTTCTATTTAACATTTAGTCATACGCTCGCGCGCGTGTACTAGCCGTTAGCGCATTCGTCGTAATCCCACCACTACATGCGCACGAAAACACGCTCGGGCAGACAGTAAAGGTGTGTTCGATACGTGTATAATACATAGGAGAGCGCGAGCGCGCGGTGCCGACGCGGATCGCCCGTTCTTCGATCTCAAAGCCACCCCTGCTCCGGTTTCACGGATGGAATTTCAGGAGAAACGTTTTATACGGCGGGCTGACCCCTCCCCCTCCCCTCCCCCCCTCTCTCTCTCTCTCTCTCTCTTTCTCTGTCTCTCTCGTTGGCACGTCGCCTGGAGCGCTTTGTCGGAGGGCAGTTAATTAATAAAAGCTGGAAAGAAGGGAGGGAGAAGGAGGCCGGGGGCGGGTAGGCGAGCAGGCGCGTATACGGGAGCGACGGGGTCGCAGCAGGGCGGTGGTCCGAGGCGACGGGGGGCGAGAGGCGCTCGGCGAGGGCGGGGGGAGTATAAAAGGATGGAATACCGCGCTATATACGTTCCATATCGGCCGGTCTCAGCTCTACTTGCAATTCAAACGAGACTCACGCGTCGTGAACGAGGAACTTGTCGCCATTTTTCTCGATGCACTGGCCCTTGCTGGTGATGATGGAGCCGTTCACGGTCACCAGACCCTGATTCCCCGATTGGAACCACCGGCCGTACCACTCCTCCGGGAACGTGCAGCCTGCAACACAAGAGGAACAAAGAGGCTTAGAAACGTTCGCTGTTGTCTGCGAGCGATGGACGACGCGCGCGTTGATCCCGGAAATGCCGAGGCGTCGCGTTATTGACGAGAATCGTATCTAGAGTGCTTTGCAAGTTGCTATCATAGACGAGCTATCATACCGCGCAGACCTGTCGCAGGTTGCAGGTCTCCGTCGCCATAGTTTAACGAGCACCTCACATCGAAATCGTTTTGCAACCACGAGTGTGTTGCCTTCCTTCTCCTTGCGCTGAGGAAAAAGTATATGATATTTGGAACTGTAATGATATAGTAACTAAATTATAGTCCGAAATATCATATTTATAGTAAGTATTACCATAATATCGGTAATAATTACGATATAGGCATAGTATAACCAATCATATAATATTTTTACTAAGAATTGTAGTAAGTTTTAGCTAAACTAATTTTATTGTATGGATACAAATATAAAATGGTAGGTAAAAGTAGCTCGTTTTTATATAGTCAATATTACCAGAATATTTGCTAAATGATGACAGATGTAACTATACGAATATTAAATCTCACTATATTTGTGAATGAGAAATTACCATATATGTGGTATAAAAGTAACTAAACGATTATTTAAGACAACCACTGACTATATATTAGTGTTTACTCTACTATATTTCGCAGGTTCCACGAACTATAAAGATATGGTTGACGCCGCAAGCAACTATAAAATATAGTGAGATTATACGTGGTTAATTCAATTATTCTATATTTTTCTATCAGCGTGAGCGTCAAGGAGTGCTCCTTTCGGCGGAAACAGACTGCATCTTTTGTCCTCGCGGTAAAACTAAAGCACGACTTGACGTCGAAGAGAAGAGGGCGACAAAGCCCGCCCGACGCGGCACCTGTTCAGCCGCAAGGAACAGGCCTGCGGGTGGTGTCGCGCGCGCGCGAACGTAAATGCAAGGACAACGCGCGAGCGGCCGAGCCGAGAAGCCCGGAAACGTCAGTTGCAAAACAAGCGGCCCGCCGCCGCCGGTCGTCGTTCGATTGCGTCGTGGGCCGCGATATTTTTCAGCCAGCGGATCGCCAGCCGGCGGCGGGCTTGTTCGCGTCAGGGCTACCGGCTGCGACGCTGCAGCCAGATGGAACGTAATGAAACAATTGTAACCGGCGTTTCTCGTTGGGCGGTAGGATTATTTTCTCGTTTCCCGACCGCGCGAGAACCACCCTCCCTCGTAGCTGGTCTTCAGCGAAGAAAACACGCTATATCAGCAGCGGCGGCGCCCGCCCCCTGCGCGGAATTTCTCTGGATTTTTCCGGATACACGGCATACATTACAAATAGAATGCACGAATTGGTCACAGGATCGGTTATCCGATCACGATACCAATTGGGAATCCTATTTTTGCCCCGGGCAATTTTACGGTATCGCTCGATTTTCACAGGTTCCGCGATTAAGCGACTGCGCGGGGCTCGCGCTTTTCGACGGCTCGCAGCGTTGCGAACGAAAATAGCGGCTCGTAGTGTTCTAGCGGGACGAAAGTTAAGACAAGAATAACATTCTGACGCAAAATGGAAACAAGACTCTGGCAACGTTTCGCTTCTCCTTCGAGAGTAGTAGTCGCGTATTCGAAATGTTACATTCCTGATACTTTTCACCCGGATCCTCGTGAATTTCCCAATCGGTACTCATTAGTTTTTGCCAGAGGAAATCGGAATAGACCCTAATTATATTCTGGAACACATTTTTCACGGAGAAACTGGAATTCGTCTGGATTTTGGGAAATCGAACTCGGGATCCCGAAGAGATCCCAAGAAATTTCCTACGCGAGCTCTCTCTCTCCCGCTCTCTTTTTCCTCTTGTTGGACGTCCATGCCGCATTTATAGACGGATTATAGGCGGACGGGGCTCAGGAACGAGTGGAAAACGCGGGATGTTTCGCTTCGAGTCTCACCGAGTCCGACGTTTTTTGAAAAACTAAAATACTCTTGCCGACGTTCGATCCCCTCTCCGTGAGAGATCTGCCGAAGTGGCTCGTTTTTCTAATTAATTCTAATTAATAATTCTAATTAATGTTCAAATAATCGGAACGAGTTCTCTCGCTCCGGTCACCGGCGGCGCTTCGCTCCGCGTGGAAAAGTCCTTTCCCTCCGAGCTCTGCCCCCTCACCGCCACCCCCCCCCCTCGCCGTGCCGTCCTTCCTTTCCAGCCTCCGTGGCGCGACTGGCGTCTTTCCCGCCTGGTTGTCCGTGGGCCGCGAGCGTAAATCCGAGATTCCGCGAATATTTCGAATACCCGTCGGCAACGGAGCCCGCCGCCGCGAGCTCAAACGAAGTTGTAAAAATGGAGAATCTCCTTAGAGAGATCGGATTACCGTGAAAGCACAGGCGGCCGCCGATTCTCTCCTCTTCGTCACGAGAGATCGTTCATCCCCGTCGATCCCCTCTTCCTCCCGCCTTCTTTCTTTCTCTTTCTCTCTCTCTCTCTCTCTCTCTCTCTCTCTCTCTCTCTCTCTCTCTCTCTCTCTTTCTCTATCTATTTCCCCCTCCCCCTCGGCGTCTGCATCTTTAGCAACGAGGATTACAACGAGAAGCGACGTCGCGATTAAGCATTGTTTGCCGGAAGCATTTTGCATTTAATAAGTCCAAGTGTTTCGGAATCCCGGATGAGCGGGGAATCGTCGGAGGGTAGACGCGAAGGATTCGGGAGGGAGAGGGGTAGGACGAGAGTGGGAAGGATGACGAGGAATCTCGCGAATTCGCTATAAGAAGATACAGATACCTGTTCCCGCGACTGCGTTTCGAAGTTGCGAAAGGGAGCCGATGGAAACGACGGCAGATGGGATTTATTAATATTCGAGAGAAAGAGAGAGAGAGAGAGAGAGAGAGAGAGAGAGGGATAGACAGAGCGAGAGGGTGAGGGTAAGAGTGAGAATAAGAGAGGGAGGGGGAGAGAGAGAGAGAGAGAGAGAAAGAGAAGGAAAGAGTTCGTCTCGCGCTCTTTGTGCCAACGCGCCGATGTGAACGGCTCATCCCGCTCCGCTCATCTCGCCGTCGGAAAGCGGATTTGGTTCCGGACACGTTCGGCCATTATCGCGGCTCTCTTAATTTTCAGCGCGCTCGCGATGCGACAATTGAGACGCGCGCGTGCGAGCGCAACGAGCACCCCCGGTACCGGCGTCTGATGGCGGGCTGCGCCCGCCGTTGCACGTAGCTGCCATACCGATCGCGCGATTACGATTTCCGGTGTGTATCGCGACGCGCGTCCAAAGTCGCTCGCGGAACCTTTGATCTCGCTGTCGATTGTAGTCGACTCTTCATTAGCGATAATTAAATCTGAGAACTACTCTTCCTCCTTCCTTCCCTCCTTCCCTCCCTCTCTCTCTCTCTCTCTCTCTCCCCCTCCCTCCCTCTCTTTCTCTTTGGCATCTCGCTAATTTACGACGGCTGGAGAGAAGCTCGTTTGCAATTTTTAGTCGCCGGGGTAGCTTCTTCGGCGAGAACCACCCCGTCGCGGTCATTGCAGCTCGTTTCGCGTACACGTCCCAATCGGCTATGGACGACTTCCGCCGGATGTTCTCTTCATTACAATAATGATGATACACGCGATTGGTACATGTTTTCTTGGCGCGTCGTTGATATTAAGATATAATTTCCGAGAGGGTTGCTAAGGCGCAAATTGGCGCTTCTTCTTCGCAATGAGAGATGTGCCGGAGATTTTCCTCGGTAAACCTCGTGTACTCGCATGTTAGACTCGCGCTCATTCTTGCACCTATCTCGCACGATAAGATCGCCCGACGAAATTATTCGTCCGTGCGGCGAGAATTCTTGATTCCTGCCCCGAGAAATGTAGAAGATTCGCTTATTCGCTTCGCCGGAAACTTCCCTCGCTCGCGTCCTCCCCAAACTCACTATGCGAACTATGAAAGTTATCGCCACCAATGCGTGCGAGATACCGCGGTCCTTCCTCCGGGATTCTCGCAGGGGTTACGCGACGAGAGGGCTGGATGAAGAAAGAACGAAAGAGCAATCCGGAGAGAGGCAGAAGGGCAGGCCAGAGGAAAGAGAGAGAGAGAGAGAGAGAGAGAGCGAGACAGAGAGAGAGAGAGAGAGAGAGAGGAGGAGAGAGAAACAGAGAGGGAGGGGGGGAGAGAGAGAGAAAGACAGAGGTGAATGCGTTTTACAGAAAGAAGGAGGAAGTAGGTAGCCACGGTATAATTAGCGGAAATTGGAGTTAGGTCAGAAAGCAAAGTTATCGGGGAGAGTTTCGTCGGCGGCGCACGGCAACCAGCCATTCTGTGCTCGCGCGAGCGCAGGCTGGCTTTTTCCGGGGCAGCCGCTGATATAATTACTAATTAATTACCATTTCTCCCTCCCTCTCCGCCGCTCTCGCTCCCCCTCCCCGCCCCCTCCAGCCCTCCCTCCCTCCCTCTCTCTCTCTCTCTCTCTCTCTCTCTCTCTCTCTCTCTCCCTCTCTCTCTCTCTCTATCTCGCAGCCGCGTCGCCGTCCTTTCGGCGAGCGAGCTCAGGACACTGTACGCGCGGACGAGAAAACGCTGCTCTATAATCCTCGCTGTATCGGGCATGAGAGGCGATAACACTTCTATATCGAGGACTCGTCGAGAGCGTCCTTTATTATAAGCGGCTCGTCATCGAGCCGCCCCTCGGCCGCTCTCATGATCCCGCGTGTACTTTGAAAGCTGGACGTCACGTCCTCTCTGTATCTGGGAGAATCCTAGGAAATTTCCGCGCGAGACGCCACGTCGATAGAGAGCGCCGCGCTCCGTGAGCCTCGAGCTTCCTCAGGTCCGTTTATTTTCGGCGAGGAACACCCTCGTCTCGCGCGTGAACACTTTCGCCCGCCGATAACTCATCCGAGCCGGAAACACTGCGAATACAACTTGTATACCTCGGAATCTTACGAGTCCGCGGGGAATACTGTATTGCGCGACTCGCGGGACAATTCTTTACACCGATGTCTCTCTCTCTCTCTCTCTCTCTCTCTCTTCTCCTCCTTTTCCTCCCCTGCTCTGCGCTTTTTTCCTCCTCTCCTCCTTCGTTTTGCCCGCAAGCGGCAACATATTCACCGTCTTCGCGTATGGTACGATCTTGTCACAGAGATCGCACCGCGGGGGAACGATTCTGGAAAATAAAAGCGGATTAAAGCTCGACCCGGCCGCGCCGGCGTCGTCGGCAGGGCACTCGTATTTCCTGCAAACGGCGCGCACTTCTCAGAAAAAGCGGGACCACCGCGCCGATAGCCGACCCTAAAAGGAGAAACTCACACACTCGCTGGGAGAGAAATGAAGCGGGCGAGAGAGCGTTTAGCCGGGGAACGATCCAAAAACCACCGGGAGATTCGGGGTTGCCGGGGCCGGGCCGGCCCGGGTGAAATGATCGTCGTTGATATCTCGGCCGTTGCGGGAGAAAATCCGCGGGTCTGCGCGACGCCGCTCCGCCGGATCTGTCGTTTCGTTGCCACGCAACTTGGCGACGCGACGCGTTGAAGATTGAAAGGCGCACAGCGGCGACAATGGTCGCGGTCGTCGTACGCGATAATTCGTACGCGCGGGGGTGGTTAACCCCCGGCGTTTATTAATCTTCTTGCGCGGGGCGTTGCGATGAAACTCCCCGCCCCCCGTGGATTTTCGAGCTGGCCGGACACACGAAGCAGCGAATCGCCGCTGGCTAGTAGTCCGCCCGATAAAGCGCGCGGATGTCTGGATTATTATTTTGCAAAATTCGCCATGTTACGCAGATTTATCATTGAATTATAATCGACGTGCTGGCAGCGTTGAAACGGAAGCGAAATATTTCACGACGACCCACATTTCGCAAATAATTTGGACCGCGGGCGGTTAATACGTAATTACGTCTCGCGCGTAATTTTTAGCCGGTAATAATCGGCTGCTCGCGCGCGATTCAACGTTACCGGGGGGAGAACAACGTAACAAAGAGCGGCGTATTAACGGCGCGGCGCGGCGCGCGATACCCTCGTGGAAAGCAGAGAAAGGGATTTGCAGCGAATGAACTCGGAGATATCGGAAGTCTCTAGAAACTCGATAAGAACTTGAAAACTCGCGTAGCCGGCCGTCGATCAATTCGTCGGAGGAGGAGTTAAAAAATAGATTATCGGGGAAGCGAGAGGGAGAAGGAGGCGGGGGAGAGCCGGGTTACGGCGCGGGAGATTAGCGATTTACACTTAGCCGGTGTTCTCGCGAATTATTGAAAAAATCACTCGGGCGAGAGGCGGCTTCTCGACAGGAAGAGAGAAAGAGAGAGAGAGAGAGAGAGAGATAAACTATCCGCGCGGCGCGACGCAACGATAATTCGATATTTCACGCCGTCGCCGCCGTTGCCTCTCCTCCGCACGGGGAGGACGAGCGATATCGCGTTATTTCCTTAGAGTGAAATAAAAGCGAGGCAAACGACAGATGAGTACCGCGGGTTTTCCAGCCCACGGCGGTCGACGAGCGGCGATCAAATACGTCAGGTCGGCGCATGATAAGTCGATAATAATTTATATATTCCGCTGGATTCCTTTTTAATGGCATCGCGTCGCCGGAGAAGGGCACAGACACTCGCCGATTATTTCCGAATTAGAGGCCCGTCTCGCGGTAGCGGCTCTCTCCCTCCCCTCCTCTCTCTCTCTCTCTCTCTCTCTCTCTCTCGCTTGCTCTATCTCCAAACGGTTAATTCGATTTTTATGTATACGCTCGCGCGCTCCGGGCGCTCCGAACGCGCGCGCACCAACACACGTCCTCGAAGCGTCCCTCTCTCGCCGAGAATGATCGGGTTTCGGGTGAAATAACTTGATTAAAATAATCTATCACCCGCTAGTGACAGGGGTGATTGGCTATCTCAGTTAAATATGATGGAGGGGCCATCTCTATATTCGCGCTCATAAGCGTCCTATGTGCCCCTCCGCCGCGTCGCCCCTCGCGGTCTGTCATTCTCCCTTTCCGCCGCCTCGCATTCGGCCGTTCGCTCGTTCGCTTCCTCTCTCTCTCTCTCTCTCTCTCTCTCTCCCTCTCCCTCTCCCTGTTCCTCTCGTTCGTTCGCTCGCTCGCTCGCTCGCTCGCTCGCTCAGAGTTAGCCTGATATTTTCTCCTGGACTCTCCACCTCTGTATCGACAGAGGCAAATTGATTGGTAATATGTGGGCACTGCCCATCTACCAACCTCCGTGACATTTACCAACGGAAATGCCTCGTTTTTTCCGATATCCGAGCTTGAAAGAGTCGCTGAGAGGGCTTTTACCGTAGGAAATGAATATTACAGGAGTGGATATCGTGCATCGGCACCTAGCCGACGATATTACAACGTCCGCCGGCGCGCACGTATAGTTACGGCCGGCTGAAAACAGAAAAAGAGGAGCGCGCGCGGACGCGCTCTCGCGTCCGGAACGGAGTGCTGGCGCGATATAGTGTGTACCGCCGTCCCGGCGACACGGTCCCGGCTGCCATGGGAAACTTCACGGGGAAAGCATGGCGAGATTTCGGTGCGACTCCTCCGCTGAAATATCGACAGACGCGCGCGCTCGCGCGTCGGAAGTACGCCGCTCTCGAGACAATTAGAGGATCGCGCGTCGCGCGAACAGTCCCGCTACGCTTGTTGGAGATGAGGAGGATCCGACACCCCGAGAGAGAGAGAGAGAGAGGCTCGGTACTCTTCAGAGATCTGTCGGCTGATACGGCTATTCGAGGTAGCTTGTCGTTGTGTAAATATCTCTCGCTGCTAAACCGCGAGGATCTGCTCGTTATCTGCTTGTATATCCGTTGATGCGAATTCATCGAGTTAAGAAGTCATGGAAAAGACGTAGCGCTATATCGCTGGTTAGCGAGTTCAGACACTTCATACGTGCAGATTTCGAAATTTTCTCTGAAGAACAGACAGACCCGTCTTAAAAAGCTCTAAATGCTTAAACGACCGAAAGACACAAGATGTTAATTTTATCGAGTTTTTCACCAACTAATCTCGTCTTCACACTGCAAACCCGAGTGTGTTATTTTGACGCGTACAAGCTGAAGCTTTACGCCGTTTACGCGTTTAAACGCGTTAAGTGATATCGAGATGCATCAAATGACGTGATTTCAGACGACAAGAAACGCGTGAGGAAAGCTCAAGCTTATACGTGTCAAAATAACACACTCGGGTTTGCAGTGCAGCCACGAGCTCTCACAAGAGGAGAAAGAAATGGCATCGAATAACAGTAATATATTAACTATCTTTTTCTCTCAATGTCGTGCTCGCGCGAGATTATCGCGAAAATGTCTAGTCTTATAAGGCCGGTTTATTTGGGCCATATTAACACGTTGCTAATAATATGTGTGTCTGCAGCGGGGTTGTCGGAGCAAACGCTTCGATATTAAAAATCCTACGTTTGTCGTTAACATTGTATTCCACACTATTACGTATCCCATATGATTGAAAGCATATTTTGTTAAAAACGTTCGGTAAATTATTTTCCGGGGAATGTGCTGTTGCTGAAAGCATTTCTGTTATTAGCTCTTCGCTACTCGCATCGGTACTGCTATTTTTTCGATGCGTAAACCGGCCTTAACAGAAAGAACAAGTTTTCATTCTCTATCGGTTACCAGTGCGAACTTTCAGTTGCGATTGTTTCCGTTACGCGCGTACTCGTGGAAGAATGCATATCCATCGGATCCTCTTCCAAATGTAGTAGTTCCTTCTTCAATCTGTTTCCGTATTCCCATTTCGAGCATCCTTCGACACTGTTGCTGCGTCTTCATCGCTCGAGTTTTCTTTCTCTTTCATGCTTATAATATTATTATAACTTATAACCCCCCCCCCCACCCCCGGAGCCATTTTCATACAACGTCCGCGCATTAGTCTTTAATATTACAGCAGCTCTTTTAATTAAAAAAAACCCCAAGTATGCCTTAGAGAAGATACCGAAAATAAAAATTAGAAACCTCACGGAGCACACTGAGTGGTCGAAAGTGTCAGCTTCGATCGCGAATCTCTCAGCTTAGCGCGAAAGGCCAATCTTCTCCCGCTAGCAATTAAATAACAGATTAAATAATAGGCTTGTTCCCTTCGAGCCGCACCGGAACTCTTCCCTGTCCCTTTTCCCTCCGACGCTACTTTATACACTCGTCCCGCTCTAACGGCAAAAAGTGCGACCCAGTTCCGCTGAAAAGGACAGGGACCTAATATTTCAATAGGCCGGTGGAAGCCAATACCTCAGTTTTCAATGGACTCCCATGAAGCTCGTTCCACGATACAACCGCCTTCATTACATCGAACTAGCGTTTACACGCGCGCGGCCGTATCGACCGGCCGGCCGATGACGGCAGACACGAGAAGTGCGCATGAGAAACGATTTTCCACGATCCCGCCTGGATATTCCTAATCCCGCGGGTGGTGCGTGCGAGCTGCGATTATACACGTTGTGTACGTCGGCCGGGCCGTGATCGCAAGCACTTGGTGCTCGGCGCCGCGTGCAAATGCCACAGGATACACGTTCTGAGAAACATATCAAATATGAGTGACAACGCGTCCGGCACAGATATATAGGAATTCGGGAGCCTATTGGAAACCGATCGCGCGCGCGCGCGCGAGCCTCGGCCGACGAGACAGGCCGAAGACGAATGTGCCAATCATCATCCCGGGGAGCTGTGCGCGACAGTAATTCGGCGCTTGATCCGCTCCGAGACGCGCCTCCTCATGCGACTCGTCTTGATCGCGATCGACGCATCGCGTGCGCTCGACGCGCGATGAAGCGATAAATATTACTCGACGCTTTCATCGCCTGTAAAAGCAGGCAACCCGTCACGAAGACGCCCATGCGCGAGTGATGTCTCAGGATTCTACAGTCTCCTCATGCCGAAGTTAATATTACCGTTATCATTGCGACGCTTGGTAAAAATAGCTGTTTTTGAATTTTTAGTTGAGTGAACTCACAGAATCACTATTTTCCTCTCCTCCCGTGTGAATGCTCGAATGGTCGGAGATTATTTGCTGGAAAGCTCGATAAAATGGACATCTTGTGTCTTTGGGTCGTTTAAGCAACGAGAGTTTGTCAAGACGGTTTTGTTCGCCCCTCGGGAGAAATTTCGAATTCGAGAGGTCACTTCTTACCCACCGATCTTAGCCACCGATATATCGCTGCGTCCTAGTTATTTGTATAAAACGTAAACGAGCGCACGACAAATATAAAGTATACCGCAGGCGATGAGACTTGGCCTGACAAATATACATCGCGAATCGTATTTATCCACCTTCGCAAATGCAATGGCAAACTTCGCTCGAGCATTGGAACCGAGCAGCGGAAAGTTGCGGTCAATGGCGGCCAACGTGTTAAAGATTCGCTGGAGCGAAGTATGGCACCTAGCAGCGCGCATACAAAACTGCCCCCCGAGAGAGTCCTCGAGTTCAATTCAATCGGTATGGAGATCTTTGGAGGTCCAGCTGTTATATTTCGCTTGGAATATTATACTCGAAACCGAGAGGGTGCTCGAGAGTCTTCGGAAATCTCGAAAGTCTCGAACACGCGTACGCGGCTGATAACAGACTGTAGTGAGCTCTCCAGACGTAGATATGTATGCGCGACGTACAAAGACGCGCACGGATTATATATCGCGCGATGCTTGGTCATTGAGATTTCTCAAACATTCGCGACTCTCAAGACTTTCGACGCGCATTCTCGGTCGGGAGCCCCTTCGAAACGTTCGAGATCCTTCAAGACGCTTGAGACTTTCCGGCGTTTAACTGACGTGCAGGACAACCCTCGGTCCCATAACGTTGGTAACTTATTTTTTCGGGAGAAAAGTGTTGACGGTGCGTCGGTATACAGGGTGATTGAAAAAAGCTGGCAACGTGTAATTGTATTTCATTATAATTGTACAATATGTAAGCGTAGTGCTGAAAATACTCGGTTAAAAAATTAACGTCAGGTCGAGATGAAGAGAATTCCTTTTCGACGTTAACGTGATAGAAACAATCATATTTAACTGATGAACTTCAAACACGGAAAAGAACAATTGGAGGAGAGACGCGCACCGCGCGTGAAGCAACACAATTCTGAATTCTTCGCGTCATGGATTGTCCCGTGCGTTCAAACATTCCCGGAGTGGCTACACCGTGTATCGTTCAACATCCATCTCCTATGCTTTGTAAAAGTTGTCGTCCGTTGTCGATCGGAACCGAGTAAACAATTGCTTTCAAACGGCCTCACCGGATAAAAGCCAAGCCAAACTTTTATACTTCAAATAAATATTCTTCTACGTGTTGTCACGTATTGACATCGAAGTTCATTCTTTTAATCTTGACTCGACGTGAACTACTTTCAACTACGAGTTTTAGGCGCTATGCTTATCGAGACATTCTTTACTTCGCTTGATAATTGCAGAATATTTAATTACATATTGCAAGGCCATTCTTTCTAGGACACTCGGTATATACATGTCCTTTCGGGCCGCATCGAAGGTTCCTTCGACGTCCAACGAGCCGCCGTTTACGCGCGTCAACGCGATATCCCTCCCCGAAAAAGGATCATTGCGCGCGCGCAAGAGAGAGAGAGAGAGGCAGAGGGAAACAAGAAACGTTTTAGCGCCGTTACGAAACAAGCGTGCATATACAAAGTAGATATTTAATTAAATGCAAGAAACGCCGACGTCGCCTGCTTTACGCGGCCGCGCGCGAGCGTAACGCCTGCGGGCAGGAGGAATGCTCGGGCGCGCGTACGTGTGATCAATATATATCCGGGTCAGTGATTATCCGCGCCTTTGTTGTACGTTTTCCACTGTTTTTACACGTTTAAAGTAAAGTTTGCCGGGGCAAAAAATATTTGCGTGCCGCGAGATATAAAATGGGAACACCTAACGTTATTAACGGCGCGGGATAAAAGAAGAATGCCCAGGATTTTAATATAAAAGCGCACGAGTTTCCGCCGTGAGGATATTTTTATATAAAAGGGAAGGAGAGAAAGAGGGGGAGAGGGGTGAAGACGGAGGAACAGAGAGAGAGAGAGAGAGAGAGAGAAAGGAAGGAAGACCAAAAAAAATAAGGGAAACCCGCGTGTTTACGTAATATGCCGTGTTCCTAATTTTCTCTCTCTCTCTCTCTCTCTCTCTCTCTCTCTCTCTCTCCCTCTCCCTCTCTGTTTTACTCACTTCGCCGACGCGGAGAGAAGAGAGCGAGCGGCGGCTAAAAATTGCCCCCATTCAATTCTTAGGTTCGACCGACGGCGAGCATCCGGCGTTTGTAATCGCCGCACGCATCGAGGCAACAAAGAGCCGCTGAGATTCTAAATTATTTAATTGCGTGAGCGGCCAGTCGGCCGGCCTATCGCGCGTGCACGCGTGCTAAAAAAGTGCAAACGTAATGTACCAACGCGCGCACACACGAAACGCGTAGGTACGCGAGTACCAGCGAGCGTGTTTGAAAACTTGGAAATCACGCGTGCGCGCGCGCGCGCGCGCGCGAGCATATTAGCCGCTCCATTGTCTTGGAAGTGATTTTCCAGCGGCCGCGGGAGCTGCGTGCGCACGCGCGAAACGCGCTGTGCACAGAGAATGGTCGTAGCATTTTATAAATTCACATTAATTAAATTTCGCGTGCGCTCTCTCTCCGCGCGCGCCGATATCAACGCTCGTTTTCTCTCATTCTCTCTCCCCTCCCCCCCCCCTCTCTCTCTCTCTCTTCCCCTTTTTCTCTCGCTCTCGACGTGTAACTTCCGTGTGTTTTACACCGGTCGGAATAAAATCCACATGTGTATTCATCTCTATCGCGCGCGTCTCTTTGATAAATATAAATATTATTGCAATTAACTTGCCGATCCATTTGCATTCGGGACGCGCGCTCGATCCGTCGCTGCCGCCACTCGTTCATAACGACGCGGCTAAGGCTGGGTTCACACTGTCCGTTGGACGAAGGCATCCGGGAGCTCGTCAGGCTTCTGCCAACGTTTCTTTTCTTTTTTTTTTGTGAAATAGAAATAATTTACCACCATGAATCTCCGGCGAACCGATATGTATAGAAATTAATTTGTGTGATTATAATTACTTTAAGGCTGTTGTTTTTTCGTCGCGGTCATCTTGACGTCTTGCGACGTCGAAGCGAGGAAACGCCCTAAAAATTCCCGCGAGATATTTTGAAGTATGTAAACATGGTCGCAGAAATGACCGTCGCAACCAATCGGGCAGATTTGCAAAATAGTTCAAACACATTTTGCTTCAGCCTCGACGATCGGTCAAATAACAGTAACATTAGCGTGACAGACTCGTGAGAGAAGATAGAGGTCGAAATGATAGGTCGCGGGTCGCGCGTTAACTTTGTGCTAGTTTATGGACCGTTTGGGCGAAAGGAAAGTGTGTTCGGAGACTGCATCACAAATCGCCCGATCGATTGCAAGTGTCATTTCGTGGATGCGTCTTTTCATTTGAATGTACTTTGCGAGAACTGTGTTTTCTCGCTTCTGACACGTCATCGGTCAAGAGTTGCGCGGCGAGGAACAGAAAACCGGCCAAAACATACTCGACGGTGAGTGGGTCAACATATTTCGTTGACGGATACTGCGAATATTCCGATGCAAAAGCATCGAAGAACGTCTCGACGGGGAGAACCGACGACCGGTGTGAACCCAGCCTGAAGGTCCATTTACAAGGAAAAAAATAGCTGTAGCAAAGTGAATAGCAAAAGGCTAATGACAGAAGTGTTTTTTAGCAAAACCATGTTGCCCGGGAAACAATCCACCGAGTGTTTCCAACAAAATATGCTCTACACAAGCGTGGAATACGCGAATGTTAACGAGCAGCGTAGGAACGATAAAAGTCCATTTACACCAGCAACAAAATTGCTAATAAAGTTCTATTTTCTGCTAATAACATTTGCCTTCAACATCCTTTGACCCGGACCGCCGAATGACGGTTTGCAAAAATAACGTTACTCGCACAGCGCCGGCGACAAAGTGTCGTCAACGCGTTAGTAAAATTATTAATTTTTGCCGATAACGCGTCGTTTCCCGCGTAATGTTGAAAGACAAATGTCATTAATGTTTCTTCTTTCGAAATAACCGAGTTAATAGCGAAATGCGATTGACGTGCGTTTTAATAGCTTGTCGGAAGCAATTGTTTCCAGCAATTTTACTTCGTTTGCCCCACAATTGTCGATAACACCGCTGCAAACACGGGTTATTAGCAATGTTATTGCTGGCCGGTAAACCGGCTTTAACTCGTCGCTCGGCAGCGGTCGCGAGCGGCCGCAAAACCCGTCGCTCTTCCGAGACGCCGTTCCGCCGAGAAAGAGAGAGAGAGAGAGAGAGAGAGAGAGAGAGAGAGAGAGAGAGAGAGAGAGAGAGAGAGGAGAGAGAGAGAGAGAGAGAGAGAGAGAGAGAGAGGAGAGAGAGAGAGAGGAGAGAGAGAGAGAGAGAGAGAGGAGAGAGAGAGAGAGAGAGAAGAGAGAGAGAGAGAGAAGAGAGAGAGAGAGAGAGAGAGAGAGAGAGAGAGAGAGAGAGAGAGAGAGAGAGAGAGAGAGAGAGAGAGAGAGAGAGAGAGAGAGAGAGAGAGAGAGAGAGAGAGAGAGAGAGAGAGGGCGAGAGAGAGAGAGAGAGAGAGAGAGAGAGAGAGAGAGAGAGAGAGAGAGAGAGAGAGAGAGAGAGAGAGAGAGAGAGAGAGAGAGAGAGAGAGAGAGAGAGAGAGAGAGAGAGGAGAGAGAGAGAGAGAGAGAGAGAGAGAGAGAGAGAGAGAGAGAGAGAGAGAGAGAGAGAGAGAGAGCGAGAGAGAGAGAGAGAGAGAGAGAGAGAGAGAGAGAGAGAGAGAGAGAGAGAGAGAGAGAGAGAGAGAGAGAGAGAGAGAGAGAGAGAAGAGAGAGAGAGAGAGAGAGAGAGAGAGAGAGAGAGAGAGAGAGAGAGAGAGAGAGAGAGAGAGAGAGAGAGAGAGAGAGAGAGAGAGAGAGAGAGAGAGAGAGAGAGAGAGAGAGAGAGAGAGAGAGAGAGAGAGAGAGAGAGAGAGAGAGAGAGAGAGAGAGAGAGAGAGAGAGAGAGAGAGAGAGAGAGAGAGAGAGAGAGAGAGAGAGAGAGAGAGAGAGAGAGAGAGAGAGAGAGAGAGAGAGAGAGAGAGAGAGAGAGAGAGAGAGAGAGAGAGAGAGAGAGAGAGAGAGAGCGCAGGAAAGGAGAGAAGGGAGAGAGGAGAGAGGAGAAAGAAGAGAGAAGAGAGAGGAGAGAGAGAGGAGGGAGAGGAGAGAGAGAGAGAGAGAGAGAGAGAGAGAGAGAGAGAGAGAGAGTGAGGACGAAGAAAAGAGAGAGAGAGAGAGAGAGAGAGAGAGAGAAACAAAGACGAAGGAAGAATCATTCGCGCGAATTCATACCGAAGACTTCCCTCGCGGTTTCCCCGCTTGTGCAACACGCGCGCTCGACGCGCGTGATTCCGCGCGCGACGCATCCAGTGACGAATCCGGCGCTGGCCACTTAGGAGATGGCGTTTCAATTTCGCGATATCATCGAATCGCTGATGGGCGGCATTGCTGCGTGCGCCACATCTCCCAGGGAAAACCATTTTCCGCTCGGCGAGACTTTCGTCTCGCTGCCTCCACGGCCGCCTCCGCCACACATGCGGACTCGGCGTATTATAAATTGAGATAGAGGATCCTACACACACACACACACACACACACACACACACACACACACGAATAACCGATGCCGGGGAACTGTTGCGGAGAGAAGGGGGGGAGGGCGCGGCTGAAAGCGATTGTGCAAGTTTTTTCTTCCCTCGTCCTCTTAGCCTTTCCTTCGCCCTCCCCTCTGTCCCCGCTTCTTCGTGCGTTTTTCCTTCCCGCTCCCCCACACTTTCTCTCTCGTTTCGCTCGAACTCGTGCCGCGGCGCCAGCCGCCGCCGATACCATTCGTTTGGTCGGAAATTAAATACACACAAGCATCCCTCGCGCGCAACAACAGTCGTTCGGCCGTACATCGTCGGCTAACCACACCCACCTACTTGTTGAGGGGAAAGTTAAGGTGGAAACAATTCCGTGTCGGCCGCTCGGCCTTACACCGCAGTTTGAGCCTCAGAGGCGACGTAGACGCGTCGCCGAGATGATGTATGTGCCGTGGCGCGATCTCGGTGATCCGCGTCGCGATCGAGTGAATGATGTATACACTTTGTCCCACGCAAGTCGCCGGCGAGATCTCTCGTCTAAGCGGGGAGCAGGTTCGCGCCGGGAAGTACTGCGCGAAGCGCCGACATTACAAGGCGACGGGGCGGCCGACCTTCCAAGCCGGTTCTCCAATTAATGGCCACGCGGAGGAAGAAACAATTCCGCCGGTGTAACTGAATTTCCCGTCGACCGGGGAGGATAGCGACCGGCTGGAGAACTCGTTTTTAGGAACGGAAAGATCTCCGTGGGAAGCTTTCTGGCCGGTCGATTGTTCCCGACCGCCTCGACCGAGGCAATGCGTACCTGACGAATCTGTCTACTCCGTGTCCGACTATTTTCCGTATCCAACAACAGACGGATGGATCATTACGAGACGTTTGATTTAGTCGTTCCAAACTCTCAACAAGATGTCGGCGAGTAAACGTTCCACGTGTCGGCGTCAGCAGCAGCGGTGGGCGATTTCGATTTCTAGGAAACCAATCTGTCTCCATAAAAATCGATCCTTTACCGCTCGATTTTTGTACAAATCGATTCTTCCGAACGTTGACTCCATTCTCGAATTCTTCATTAAACGAAACAACATTGACGAATAAGTATATCAATGAATCGAAGATCGATCTCTGTTGAAAGAAATCGAAAAAAAAAAGTATCGATCCAAAAAGACCGATTTTCAGAGGAAAAAAATGGATTTTCTGAAAATCGAATCGAGATCACCCATCGTTAGTCAGCAGCGTTCACGATTACGACGTTCCAGTCACATTTAACCCTCATCGGACGTTAGAGTCAATTTGACCCGTTTTGAAACTCATTTGAATACAACAATTCTTCCTGTGATCCGATTACTTTCATCTTTTGATTCTTGGTTCTATCAAATTATAAAACGTCATCGTTTCCTTCTTTAAATTTTACAGGTAAAATTGACATATCGATTTACTTGCAGTAATCAAATCGACCCTAACACCGGATATGAGTTTTGAAGTGAACGTTCGACGAGAGTTAAATTTATTATGATCCTTAATATACAGCATTTAGAGTAAGGACACGTGTTTACGGGAAGTGTTGACTCGTATTGGCTAACTGATGAAAAAACACGCGCAATTGTCGCAAAAATCGGACATTCACCATTTTTCGTCACCGAATTTTCCTTCGGTTCCCGTTCCCGACCATCCCCACGAACCCACCAACTCCCACTTGGTCCCACGAACCAAGTCCCCCTTTTCCCGTACACCGTATAGTCCATCAATATCTATCGTTTCACTCTCGGCGGGAGCGAGGGAGAGGTGAGTGGATTCTCGCAGAAATGAACGTCAGCGTGTACGATTCGTCGATCGCCGACGTCCCATAACGAGCCGTCGCCGTAATCGTCTGTGCTTTTAATATCGTCTTCCGGGAAATTTATCACGGCCCGAGCCAATCAGATGTTACGGCCCGGCGTTTGCCCCGTTACGGCGATTGCCTCGTCGTTGAGAAATGAGAATAGCTAATTATTTTCGCCCCCGGCAGCTTATAACGCGCACGTGTCGGCTGCACTTGCGTGCACGTGCGTGCGTGCGTGCGTGCGTGCTTGCATGCGTGCGTGCATATTCCAAATCGCGTCTTTAATGAGACGCAGCGGGCTATTTTCCCGACCGTCACGGCGATATCCACCGCCGCTCCGTTTTGCACAGTTGAGTCTCTCTCTCTCTCTCTCTCTCTCTCTCTCTCTCTCCCTCCTTTTCTATTTTCCTACCCGATTCCGCATCAAGAATGCCTAAGCCCGCCGCGCGTCCTCGCCGCGCCGCAGCTCACCGCCGAAAAAGATACCGGGAATTGCGAAGGCGAAGGGACGAGCATTTTCAATATCTGCTGTATTTCCGCCACCGCCGTTTCCACCCTCTGGATATCTACCAAGGGGTAACATTGTACGCGCGCGCCCCCGTCACTACATTTTAATATTTCAGAATTCAATGATACCGTCTCTATGCTTACCCCATCTCTCTCTCTCTCTCTCTCTCTCTCTCTCTCTCTCTCTCTCTCCTTCTCTGACTCCCGCTTTTTCCCTCCCTTTCAGCCAGCTGTGCTCAACTTAACCGATCAAACATCCCGTTGACGCCGTCTCCCGTTGCTCAACACATACACACACACACACACACACAGACATGAACGCCGAGCTGCGAATCGCAGCATTCACGCTCGTAACGGTTAATCGGCGCTTTGAAGGCACTGCGATAGTCGGTCGCGTTCCACAAAGTCGGTCATCTCGTCGGTAATCCCGTCGAATTAACGTCTGCGCGCGTTCATACGTTCGCTCTCCTATCACGCACGAACGGCTCATGTCTGTCTCTTTCTCTCGCCGCGCGAGAAATTAAGCTTCCTCTCTCTCTCTCTCTCTCTCTCGCTCTCTCTCTCTCTCTCTCTCTCTCTCTCTCTCTCACTCTCCCCTGGCCCTCTGTCTCTCTTTTGCCAGCACGCGGCGGCACAATGTAACGGAATGACGGGCAGCCGGTATCGGCGCTGTGTTAAATTATCCGCGTCAATTTGGAAAATTCTATGTAAACCCCTCTTTTCCGAGCCCCCCTTCCTGGGGCGAGCGCACGAGCGGCGATATGATTCCCGGTTGCGAGTATCAAAGGGGTAAGAGGGGTATCGGCGGGGGCGTACAATGGGGCCGATGAGGCGTGAGAGCCGCGCTATAAAATCAGTTTAATGATTTCTCTTTGTTTACAACTGTCGAAACTTTATATGCGGACACCGCCGCAGCGCGCCGGGCGCCGACGGGCGTGTGAGCGCGCGCGCGCGCGCGCGTTCGGTTAGTTTTCGATACGCCACTCGACACAATGCGATAACATGTCGGCGCAACGCCGAAACATCGAGAAGCGCCCGTAGAACACACTCTCGAAAATACGTAAAAACACACGGCCGCATTATCGACCGCCCGCGCGCTCGCGCGCTTATGCAATTTAAACAGCGCGGACAGAAGTTCGCGCGCGCGCGAGAAATCGAATGTTTTTCCTCCTCTTTTTCCTCCTTCCCTCTGTTTTTAATCGACGCCGCAACCGCGTGCATAGCGTGCACTGCGACGAAGCGCGAGTGAGAGAAAGAGAAAGAGAGAGAGAGAGAGAGAGAGAGAGAGAGAGAGGGAGAGAGAGAGAGGGAGAAGGGGAGGGGCGCGAGTGAGCGCTGATATTAATGACTTTTGATCGCTAAAAACACAGAGAGCCATTATTTATTCGCATTGTCGCGTTTTATTCCCCGTTTCCCCATTTTATTTTGATACCGTATCGACACTTACGGCCAACAAATCGCATCGTCCCGTAATCGATATCGCAATAGTAATCCTATCGCTCTTCCGAACACAGTTGGGCATACGATTTATCGTTCCAGTCGGCTCTCCCTCGCGTCTCCTCCTCGCGTCGTTTCATAGAGCTTATCGATTCGCGCGCGAGCGAGCGCGAGCGAGCGCGAGCGGAGTCTCTCTTTCGAAGCGTCAAGTTTGAGTTTCACTGACGGTATTCGTTATGAAGTTCGAGTAGCGGCGGTGCAGCCAGGCTTGAGAGCGAGAGAGAGAGAGAGAGAGAGAGAGAGAGAGAGAGAGAGAGAGAGAGAGAGAGAGAGAGAGAGAGAGAGAGAGAGAGAGAGAGAGACGGGGAAAGGGGAGGGGGAGGGGGCAGGGGAAGTGGAAGGCCTCGCCCAGCATCCCGGGATCCAGCATCCACCCTTGAGTTTATAATACGCCTCCCCCCTGGCCGCCCGCCGCCCGTAACTGTATATTTCCGCGGAATCGCGGACTAACGGCGCGGCAGCAGAATCTTCCGGCGTGGATTCCCGAATGCCTCCGCGAATTGTGCGTCGAAACGCGAATTATACGCATCCGTGGCTCGAGATACTCGGGCGAGATTTCGCGGGCGCGCGCGTTACCGCGAGGGCTAAAATCCTCCCGCCCCGCGGCAGGGAGAGAGAGAGAGAGAGAGAGAGAGAGCGAGCGCGTTTATTATGCCGCGAGTTTGTCTCGCGTTTGCCGTTCCGCCCGGAGTAATCGGGGGCGCTTCTTCCTCCGGCGGTCCGCGTATCGTCCTTTCCAGACGTTTGCGCGACGTAATTTACGTATGATGTATGAGGTATGATTACGCGATATTCGTACGATACACGAGATATTGCACGGCAGATTTATACGATTTACGCGGGATTTCTCTCGGGCTGCCTCTCTCATCCCCTCTCTCATCGCGGCTTTAATTCCCGGCATAATTAGACGCGACTATACGTTGCGCGACGCGCATTGAATGAGATCAGCGGCGAACGAAGCGAAGGATTCTTCGCGACGCTACACGTCGCCGGGGAGAAAAGAGAGGAGGAAACAGAGTTACGTTCTCTCTGGAAGAAGCAGCGGTCTTGGATCTTGCGTAAAAATCCCGGCGAACTTGTCTGTCGAGCGACCGGAGAAACGAGACGACACAAGGAGAGTCCGCTCGCTGCGCTTTATTCAGAGACGCGATCTCCCGGTCTCGCTGCTTCGTCCGAGTGATGTATCATTATTTCGCGGAGCGCGTTACATTCTTCCGAGCGGCCGCGTGTGGCGCCGCGAGCGAGTCCCGCGCGCAAATCTACCGAGCGCGGCTCGGCGCGCTTGATCAGCATCATCATGGCGCCGGCTAATTTAATCATGAATTAGCGATTACCTCCCCCGCTTCCGAACGAGATTCGTAACGCGGCGGAGGGAGAGGAGAGATCGCCGGTGGTTGAGGAGGCTGGGCGGCGCGGGGAAATCAAATTAACCTAGATCACCGCTAATTGATGTCGGTCGCGAGCGTCGCGTCGCGTCGCGTCGCTGCGACCCCAAGGACTCCTTTCGCCGGGCGCGTCCCTCCCCCCCCTCGCGACGGCCAATAATACGCGCGAGATTCGTCCGCGCGCGGGTTTCATTAAGCCGGGCGTGTTAGCGCACGGGGGCGCACGGGGGCGCGGTTATAAATAACAATAAGGGTCCGCGCGCGCGCGGACGGCAAACATCGTAAAACCTTTCGCAAACAGCAGGGCCCGGGCGCCGCCTACACGACGATGACGACGCGACACGAGGCTCTCTTTCTTCCCCTCTGCCTCGTCCGCTCGCCTCGCTCGCTCGAAGAGAGAGCTTGATGGAGAAACGGCGAGATCGGATAGAATATCGCTTCGTGGGTGGAATATGGCCGGCGAAGGACGGCGAGGAAAGCCGCGTCCGACACGTGAAATACGAATTGGGAAGCGTGCCTGGTCGCGCCTCGCCGGGATATCCCGATTTAGGGGATCTCCTCTCTCTCTCGGCGCGAGGGTGGTCCGTCAAATACAGCGGGGAAGGGTCCTGGCCGAAAATACGTTGCAACTGCACCGCACGTAGCCCGTAATCTTGGCCGAGCGAGCGACCGCCGCCGCCGCCGCCGCCGCCGCCGCGGGAGACATTCGACCCTTCCCGCCGCTGCTGGCGAGTTATCGCGCGCGGGATTACGACGGGATTTCCGATTTGAAACGGAATGACGCGCGTTCTCGCGAAGCAAACGTGGCGCGCGAATCCGCGACACGCGACGCTGCTGATAAAGATTTATTTATACGCGCGGCAGCCCAAATTGGCGAACGTCGCGTGAACGCGACGGAATTTCGCGGCGGGGTTTCATTTCCGTAATTTCCGTTCCGTCGGGTTCACGCACGGGAAGTGCTCGAAACGCCGCGTCTGTGCGGACACAGAGATTGGTGTATTTTTTTTCATGCGTTTCCCGATGCTCAATGTACCCCACGCCTCGTGGAGAAAACCCGCCGTCCGAGTTCTCCCGAAAACGAATTCTTCCGTCGGGCGGTCCATCGATGATTGCGCTCCGAAACGCGTCGGAGGAAGAGCGCGTCAACTATTGACGTGACACTCTTTCCCTTCGACGCACTTGGCTCGGGCAACTTTTCGGTTGCGGTAAACTTCTCGGAAGATGGCTTTCCTCGTTCCGGTGGACTCCGAATCATATCGAGAGAGAGAAAGAGAGAGAGAGAGAGAGAGAGAGAGAGAGAGAGAGAGAGAGAGAGAGAGAGAGAGAGGAGAATAAATTCTCGCCATCGTACTTGACATTTTGTGCAACCAGGTCATTAGGATTTTTCAATTGAACGCTATATTGATTTGTTACTTAATGATTGTTGGAAGCAGTGCGTTTTCCACAGCTTTACGTTTAAAGTTTAGAAAAGAATTCGTGCGAGTAGAAAATTTTCCAACAATATTTCACACCGGATGTCAAGTCTGTTATGTCAGTCTGTTAATTGTTTTTACAGCCAGGTTATCAGAATTTCTCAGTCGTATGCTGCAATTTTCCGCAGCAGCAGCAGCTTTACATCAAAATCTGAAGGAGAATTCGTACGATCGGAAAGTACCAATAATCTTATAACGAATATTATGATTTTTACGCCGGTTTGTTAATTGTTTTACAGCTTATTATTGTAGGTTATTAGACTTTTCCTCTAATTGTACACTGTATTGATTTATTATTATTCACTGATTGCTTAAAGTAAAGAGGGGTCAAAGGATTTTGTAAAAACAGAATATTTGTCGCGAGCGCGGCAGCTTTCTATTGAAATCTAGCGAGTAATATGTGCGATCAGAAAATAACCTTGCGCCGAATGTCACGGGCTGTTGTGCCGGTCAATTCCGCGCGCGTAATTCCGACTCGGCCCGGAAGTCTCCTTACGAACAACATTCTGTCACGCGTCGGTCGCGGCGAATTGCACCGCCCAAAGCGGCCGCGCGCGCGGCCATGCGTGATCACCATTTGACACCGGACGTCACACCGTATCACGACGTCCAATGTCACTGTGGTCGCGCGTCACTGTCCAATTTTTCTCGGCGAATTTCATCATCTTTCGACTGCAGACGCACCGACACGGTCGCGCCGTAAATTGTTAACACGATCATAATTCATCGGTCAGGCACGCGCGAAACGAGGAGAAAGGAATTCGCGATCGTTTCGCCGGCTAATAAATCGCCGTTAGCGAGGAAGCGCGCGTTATAATTCTCGCGTAATTGAAATATGTTTCTCCGGGCGTATCCCGCAATTCGTACTCATTGCGCGCCCCGTTGAAGGGAAAAAAAGTAAGTGCGTCCGACGACGACGATGCGTCTTGGCGGGCTTGCACTCTCTTCCTCCGCCGTGTGTAAATATCGCTGCCTATAATATCCTCGCGCCGTATTTCCTACCCAACACGAGCGAGCCCGCTCTCCTCTCTCTCTCTCTCTCCCTCCCTCCTTCTCCTTTTGGAGAAAAATCGACCGAACGAAAGGGAAGCGTACGCCGCTCCACTCTCCCGAACCGGCTTGAAAAACCATTTACGTCGTTCGCTCGCGCGCACGCGCTCCTAATAAAACGACGTTTCCATTACCGTAAAACGTAAGTCCTTCCTCGCTTTCCCGCGGCTCGGGCTTATACGGACTCGTTCGATAATTTCGCGGTACCTGACTTATCGTTTTCGGCCGGCACGAATCACCGTAAACACACTCGGGACCGCCCCCTTCTCCCCCCGCCCGCCCCCCCTTCTCCCCGCCGCGCACGCGTTACATCGCGAGCTCGCGCGCGCGCCTATACTGTATACATAAATTACCGACGGAATCGATATCCTTTACGATCCAGACGCAATAGCGCATGCACGATAAAGAGTCTTTAGACAGCCGCGCGTGGTTAAATTCACGTAACTCGACGAAATGTGTAAATCGTAAAAGATACCGCCGAGCCGACGCGACGGCCGACACGCGCGCGCGCTCGCGAGCGTTTCTCGAGGGCCCACGGTATTAACCGAGGGCTGATCTCCGCGAAGAATTTATTGCGTTTACCCTTCGTAGGTGCCTCTCCGCTGACGGCGGCGGCGGCTTTACGGCTTTAGCGAGTCGATAGAAACGCAATATCCGTTTGATAAAGTTGCGAGGTAGATGAGTCAAACGCGCGAGGGAACACGCCGGGAGAGTCGTTAAGTCGCGCGCTGCTGGTCGTTCTAATTCATTCACGCGTGAAGCTCCGCTTCCTCATGACCAGCAGCAAGTGGGAGATAAGCGATCAACGCTGCCATCCCCGAAAGCCACTAAACTGCGCGGCTCGAGGGGGACGGAAGAACGTGAGAGATGTAGAAGAAATTGCGCGAAGGTAAAGGGACGCGAGGCTGGAGATCAAAGTGTGAAAAATCGCGGGCGAGGACGCATTAGCGCGAGGACGATGAAGGACGAGGCCGCTCGAAGCCACTCGCGAATTGTCGCGAACGCGGCGGAGCGTCGTCGTCGAGCGCCGAAGCGGAGACGGAAGTATTTTAGAGCGCGTCGCGTGAGAAGCGCGATGGATTAATTAATTCCTATAGACGACACGCGTTCTCCTCCTGTTACGGATACGACTGAATATTTGTTCAAAAACGTCACGCATGTCTGACTGTGTGGTTACCGCACGCTATTGTAATTACCCGACTGTTGTTTTCTCCCCCCCCTCCGCCCCCCCCCCGCCTGTCGTATTTCTATAGTCGTCCGTGTTAGAACATCGGCAAATTAAATTTGCAAGAATTTGTAAATTTGTAAGAATTTGTAAATTTGCAAGAATATTGCGCGAAAAGATATAATCTCGTCGTAACTTTTGCCCCGAGGAAATTTCGGAGGGATCGAATCTGCGCAGGAAAAGTGTCGCGACCTTCAATCGGCGCTGCGCGTGTTTCATAAATATTTTTCCTTTACCAATCCTACTACTGACAGAATCGGACAGAAGCGTTCAATTTTTCGCCGATTCGAGTAATTTCGCCTGTTCATAGGAACTCCGCGTGTCTTCGACCGACCGTTGCTCGAACAAATCGGACGGCGCAGCAACCGGCGGCGATCCTCACAGGAGCCTGTCGCCGAGGGTATCGCGATTATTGCGTCGCGTTCGCCTCTCTTACCGTAAACACGCGCGTGGAATTATACAATATCGCTGCTCCACCCTTTGTCCCTTCACCCCTTTCATTTTTAGGAGGAAAAGTCCGGCGTGTAATATTCCGCGAACTGCAACGCGCGCTCGCCGCCTGGTGGAACGAGTTGGCGCGACCGCGAAGGGTTAAAAAACGCCCCTCGCAGCGCCCAAGGCGGTCCGTTTGATCTCCCGGTAAATCTGCCGGGAAATTAATTGTACCGCGCGCGGGGGGGGGGGGGGAGCCCGGCCGGCGAATTGGCGCGTTCTCCGCACGCACATGCGTCCCTCCTCCGTCGCAGTTGGCGCTCGCGCTCGCGGGATTACGACGATGGCGATACTTACACTTACCTACCTGACCTTTCTTGCGCCGAGAGAGCGAACGAGAGAAAGAAAGAGACATATAGAGAGAGGGAGAGAGAGAGAGAGAGCAGGCTAAACAGCGCGCGTCCTTCCTTCTTACGGAATATACCGTCGCTATTGTCGTAGCTAAAGCTTGAGTGACAATATCTGGATGGCGGCATCGGGTGGCCCGGGTAACTAGAGCATCCGCTTTGTGCGAAGCCCAAGATCGTAAATTCAATTCCCGTTCCCCGTTGTCCCGCCGGCAACGGCGAAACCGCCGCCTCTCCCTCTCTCTCTCTCTCTCTCTCTCTCTCTCTCGCCCGCCCCCGCCTCCACCGCCACCGCCGCTCTCGGCGCGCCGCGGCATGCGCGTGACGATACTTCCTGCCGCAACTTCCGGACGGCGAGCTTGTACGCAGCCTCCGGTAGACACAAAGTGAATATTATAAATGTCGCTCGCGTGCCATAACGCCTACGAGTCGGCGGTGAACTTGCCTTAACTGAGTTAACGAAGGAGGTTCTCGGCGAGAGAGATAGACAGAGAGACAGAGGGAGAGGGAGGGGGAGAGAGAGAGAGAGAGAGAGAGAGACTGAGAGAAGGGGGGGGAGAAGGAGGAGGAGGTGGCAGAAACGAAGGCGGGCAAACGTCGCGGCGTTTTCGAGGAAATTGAAGGAGAAGCAAGCGTCCCGAGCTGTTTACGGCGGAATGACGAATTGCGGCCGCCGCGCCGATGTTCGCGAGTGTGTTAAGTCGTTGTTGACGCGAGGTTGCCTCTTATTCTAGACCGTTAAGCCCCACGCACTCTCTTCATGCCGCGCGCGACGTCACGTTTTTCTCGCACGAGAGCGTCACGTGCAACGGCGCGGCGCGCTTCTCGAGCAGCGCCGAAGGAAGGATACTCGGCGACGCGCGCGACATTACGCGCGGAATAATTCGGATCCGCAGTCAGCGTCCGCGAGACGAGAGTGCTTAACCGCGCACGAATTATCGGGAAACGGATTCTCCCATTAGGCTATGTCGGCTGTGCGTGCGATTGAAGGCAGCTCGCGAGCAGCTCGCAGCGAGAAGAAATTTGCAGCACTTTGGTGGGTTACTCGGCGCGCTCGACTCTCGCGCGCGCGTGCTTGCCTCGTTCGCTCGCACACACGTGTGTGTCGCGACACTTACGTAAAGCCTCGTAAATATATATTTTGTAAGTAAACTGACGCGGCGGCGGCGGCGGCGGCGGCGGCGGCGGAGGATCCTTTAAGAAACTCGCCACTCGAGCTGCTCGCGAGCGCGTCGCTGCAGTTGCGGCAGTTGAGGGCCGGCTGTGTCCGAGGAAGCCGCGGAATTATGCGAAGCGCGCCCCGTGAGTTTCCCCTCGCCGCTAATTAGACTTTGCCCTCGCAAGACGCTCCCGTCCAGATATTCTTACGTCGCGGCGGAAACAGCCGCGATAAGGCGGCGGCCGGCAAATTGAGGTCGACAGTGAAATAACGGTGTGATTTTTTCAGATTAAAGTAAATTGCTCGGAAGCGGTAGCGGGGGTGGGGGGAGGGCGGACGTCTCTTGATCCGTATCCATGCGAACGCGATATTACAGATATTTTTCGCTCTCGCTCGACTGCTGCAGTCATTTGAAAAATAGACGTTCGCTCGCTGAGGTCGGACCCATGACGGATGCAGGCGGACAGGCATGATTGTTTCCAGCAGAAATGTGCACAAATGTGCGACTCGAGCTATCACTCGCGATCTCAAAGTGTGGATGAGCGAACTCGTCGGTCAAATCGTTTCAAGTATTATTACAGACTAGTAATCGCACTGGGCGCGCTAATGCGATTACGATGACGTCGGCCAGATGTGTCGGCGCGTATCGGATCGCCAGTGGATGCAGATAGGTTAATATGTTTGACGCATCGCCAGCGCCGATAATTTCAACAAACGCGTAAAATTATTCGACTACGCGTACGCTTCGCGAAAAAATATCCTCCGCCAGAACATAAAAACGCGCACTATGAAGGGGCGCGGAGGGAGAGAGAGAGAGAGAGAGAGAGAGAGAGAGAGAAAGGGGGGAGGGAGGGAGGGAGGGGGGGAGAGAGTGTGTGTTCGACGGAACAATTTGACGCTCCGTTTCATCCAATTTATCCGGCAAAAGAAACAATTGTTCCGCATAAAACGTCATTTTTATTTTCTTTTCGGCGTTGCGACCGTAATTAACCATGTCATTTGCATTCGCTGGTTGTTTCAAAGGGAAGCGCAATACGGGTATTTTAAAATTATTTGAAATCATCGTTTTCCGCGTTTCGATTCTCGAGTGCGCCGGTATGTGCGCGCGCGCGCGTGTGTGTGTGTGTGTGTGTGTGTGAGAGCGAAGAGAAACAGAGAGAGAGAGAGCGAAGCTTAATACGCGAGGCGTGCCATTATATCGGCTCGTGTGAGCGAAATAGTTTCGATCGCGCGCGCGCGTGCGGCGCCAATAACACCGCGCGAAACTTTCGCCACAGTGTGTTTCACGTCGGACGCGGGGGACTGTAAAACACACACACACACGCAAGCACGCACACGTGGCGCGTCAAGACACGGCGGACACGGCAATATCGAGACACTGTATAGCTACTAATAGATTAACGAGCTCGTTAAACCCACCTTAATCTCGTGAATATGGCCGCGTCCGTAGACGACTACAGAAGCGCGCGCACTTTACATCCGCAGGACGGTAATGTCAAGAAAGCCGCACGCCGTAATTGGTAATCGCGCCTCGAGTTACGTTTATGGTGATCGTAAAACCGCTGGAGAGCGGAATCAAAATGAAATCCAACGAGACCCCGGGATCCATCGCCTGAAACTCTTCCTCCTCCCCCGCCTCCCCCTTGGTCCGCTCGGATTGAGTCGAAGCACGTGGATATGTCTTTCGAAGGAGAGAGAGAGAGAGAGAGAGAGAGAGAGGGGGGAGGGGGTTAGGCTGAATTCCGCTGCAACGAGCCTCGAGTGTGTGCCGCGAGCCTTTGTAATACCGCGCGTGTGTGCAGTCCTTACTAAATGTAACGGAATAATTTTCGTATAAATCGAGGGGCGAAGTGTCCATTAGAGCGGCGCGGCCTGCGCACACACGTCGCACTTCTTCGGTGCTTCAGCCGCGCCGCGTTACGCCGGTTTAATTAATGGTACACGATGACGAACGAATACACGCAGCACGGCGAGTATGAACGCGGCCGCGGCTTGATGCCAAGCGAGATAAACGGCAGAATCGGGCGCGTAAACGCGCCGCGTCCCTCCTTCGACGGAGGGAATTTCGCGACTCGCGAGGGACTGACTCGGTATCCTCCTCAAGCTCCCATTGTACCGGTGATTCTTTGTATTTTGTTTTTTCATGTTCTTCTCTTATAATTCTCTGCATAGTAATTTCATCTTCTCTGGCGCAAGCAATTTTGCCTCTTATACTCTTTATATTTTTGTTATTTGTTCTATCCACATCACGACGTAATTATCGTCTGCTATATACGCACACAAACGGCTTCAAGTACCTTCTGAAATGATGACTACGAAATATTCCTGCCGAGCTTCCTGCGATCGCCGTCGCCCAGACACGCGTCGCGTTCAACCGAAAGTCAGCCATGCGAGAATACAGACGAGCGAAGCGCGTCTTTCTATGATAAATATCTCGCTAAAATGGCGCGGCATACGCTACCTCGAAATCGTCCCGTCGCTCGTTGATATACGTCGCCACCCGCGGTGGCGTGTATCGCAGCGAGCTCGTCGCCACGGATAATCAGCCGGCGACGTAATCCGCGCTTATCCATGTCGCTCGCGAGAGGGCTCTGGCGACCGCCGCCGCGCGTGAAAGGCGACGAAAAATTGATGAATGCCGGACGGACGCGCGATAAAAAAAGGCCGAGCTCTGATGGCCCACGTCGCGTGATCTCATCTGCAACGCGTCTCGTCGCGGCTTATCAATCCTTTGTCGCCGTGATTAGATACTCGATCGCGCTCCGTGAGCGTCGCCGTGAGCGTTGTCGCCCGCGTATGTGCGTGTGCTCGCCGCACGAGCGGCTTTTACAGGAGGCACTGGTGGCGGAGGATTAGCCGTTGCGTTTACCCGTTATCCTGTAAACTCGATTAAGGCGATTGCGAGAGGCAAATTTGTTAGCGGGATCGGACGATTCTCGCGTGACTCCAGTCGAACTCGATGCCGCTCGACGGCGCTCGCGTGATGACTGTTATTGCCGATCTCATTACCGATCGGAGCCGACTCCGATGATGCTTGAAAGTCCGTCCGCTGAAATCCATTGTCGTGGACTAATCGCGACCTGTTGTACATGATTAATCGACCGCGCTCGTTTCGCGAGGAGTTAAGCGAGGCGGAACGGGTATAAACACTCGCGAGCTGCCGCTATCGACATCGACGTGGTGCGCTTGGCACGCGCGCGCGGAGTGCGCATCGCGCTCTCTGCAACAGAGATTTATTTCCGTCGATCCGCTTCGTATGATTAATAGAGTTATCGGATTGTATTTTTCACTGTCCGAACGCGCTCCGCGTTACGGTCGTTTGGAATGATAAAAAGAAAACGAGAGAAAGAGAAAAGGAGATGGGAGCGGTGAGGGAGGGGGGGGGTGGAGGGGATTCTTTGACGGGCCGTGATATTTTCGGCGGTATGGAAATCCGAGAGTGTAGTATTTTTCTCTCGCACGCGTGTCACACATATTCAGCGAGCGCCATCAATCGCGACGGCCGATCGTACGGCCGATCGCGCGGAGCGCGCGAACAATCTTTTAAGGCTTCCCGTTCGGACCAAATTTCGCAGCGTCGTCTGGATTCTCGCGCATGCTTTTTCTTTCTTTCATGCGTAAAAGAGAGTCTCCGTGTCTCTGTATGTTTCGCGTCCTGTTGCATTCGGCGAAGTCACAGTTTCTGCGACGCGGTATTTCACATTCGGTTTTCCATCGGTCTATCTGAGGTGAAATGTTTTTTATCAGCGTAGCGTGATAACAGTGATAATAATTGTCGAGACATCTAATCTAATTCTGCGAGGCAAATTGACATTGAGAATTTACTAGCAGATTAATTCAGGATGGAAATGTTGTCCTTATTAATATCCTCTGTTTTAAATTATATTTCACCGTTAAAGATATAAACTGACTTCTCGCATTATATAAATTTAAAGCAAAATTTCTCATCTTAATGTTCTTTAAAAAAAAAACACGGTATTCATAAAAAAATTATCTTTTACGAAAGAGTACAAGAAAGAATTTGCAGATCTGCCGCGCGTTTCAATCTTCTAAAAAAAAAAAAAAACCATTCAACGTTTCCGGCCTCGAACACTTTGTAAAAAGCCAAAGACATCGACATGTCGACATTGCCTCAATATCCACGAGCGTTAAGCTCAATTTCCACCTTGACGCAAGCACAACAAAACGATGTCTCTCGCAGTTACACAGACTCGCTAACGGATCCTTAATTCACCGAGAAACAATCGCGCGCTCATCGGAAGCGCGGTGATTTCCCCTTTACAACGGTTTTTGTTCCAAGTCGCTACGACGTCTGGAAGCGGAGTTACTGATTCCCGAATCGATCCGCGCCGTCGATCGCTCAGCGCCGCGCGTCGTCGACCGCACTGTGGGGTAGGTCAGGTGTGGCCGGCGCGACACGTGCGCGAGAACAATAGCCGCATTCCAGGGAGCCACACGAGCGTAACGTGTACGTGACGGCACGCGCGGCCGTCGCGCGCGGCCTTGCCCCCACTCCGCCGTCCCGGCCAGCACGACGCGCTCGCCGCGTCGCTGAGCGAGAAAGAGGGAAAGATATTCTCTCTCTCTGTCTCGGTCGGCGGGCCGACAGTTGCCGAGCGCCTAGCTCACACGGAACAGACCGAGCGGGCTGTGTGTGTACGCGCGTGGTGGGGGAAAGTCGCGTGCAAGCCCGTCACCAAATTCGCATCACTGGCTCGGACCACGTGGTCGGCCACTCAACTCAAGCTGCGTTCCGATAATCACTGTCAGTGATATATATATATATATATATATATATATAGAATATATAGAATTTTATGTAGAAAATATAAAAGTTTGTGTCACATATACTGTAGATTTTCAGCGCTGGCAATGAATATCGCAAGCCACGTGGGACAAGGACAGCGCGAAAACAAATCGGTCGCGCTCACGTCGATCAGCTTTAATTTCGGCTCGGCTCGAACGCCGAGCACGACGAACCGCGCTCGGCCGCGCGTCGGCTTTAGTCGACAGGCATTTTTTCCTCGTCGAGCTGTGTGTATTATAAGTCACGCGTAACATATCCTTGTTAAGCCCTTCGTTACGGCCCTTTGCCATTTCTTGACAAACTAAGATGTTGTGGCTCGCGCGTAGTTCGAAATATATCGCGCCGTTGAAGTGTCGTCTTTTCTACATTTTTCTTACATTAAAATGATGAACTCGACTTTGTTTGTAATCTCATTGTGTTAAACTGTAACTTCATCGGTCGCGGCCGTTGTGGTAACTTCCTGCTGTCCCACGTGTTGGATTGTTACCCCCCGTTGTTATTATCCCATTGAACGCGCGCTGACTCGACGAAGTTGAAACCTGTCGCCGTAGCCGACAAACAAAGTCACAAAGTGCGCGGGAGAAACATCGCGAAGCCGATCTCGCTCAATTGCTCCGACACGATTATCTCATTTCGGCCGCGGGGAGAATCGCCGCCGCCGTTGAGATTATGATAATCGCGCGTAGGCAGAGCGGGCGGCGCAGCGAAACGGTCGCTTTTTTATTGCACGGCTTGAGCAGCGGAGCCTACGGTTTTCGCCCCTCGGAAAGACGCCCCCACCCTTCGTGTACGTCGAAATGCAGCCTCATTCCGCTCAATTCCGCAGAGCGGCCACCCCCCTCCGTGTCTATTTATACACGGTGGCGTGTGACAAACGATCCTCCACGTCCAGCAATATATCCCCGTCCGACTTAAGCGTGGCAGTCGCGTTCACATGGCCGAAAAGGGCAGAGGTGGTTGCGCCGCGGCGGTCATTAAATTTTTATTCCGGTTTTATGCGATTTGCGTGCAACCGTGGCGGGGCGGGGTAGAAGGGAGGGGGGGGAGGGAGAGGGGTCGAGTCGGGTGGAAGTTAATGATGATGTATAGGGGCCGAGCGACGGTGAGACGTGGAAGCGGTCGCAAGAGGGTGGCCGCGCACCCACCCATCTACGCCGCCGGCAACGAAAGAGGAGCTTAAATACAGGGAGAGTAAGAAAAAAGGAACGTCGTCTCGCCAACTGTGTACAGTCGGAGGAATACCCACCGTCGTATATTTCAGTTTCATTCGCGGCCGCGAGCGCGGAGGTTAGCCGATCGTGGCGACTGTGGGATTCTCCTCGAGACGCGACTTGTACGTCAACCCTTCTGGTACGAAAAGGGCGGATGGCCCTTTCGCGGCGGGTGGCTACAGGGAGTCTACGTGGAGTCGCACAACGCGAGAGCGCTTGTGTGAGAGAGGCGCGTTCCATGCGCGGCGATTAAGCGGAGTTGTCGTTCATTGACAATCGCGGCCGAGCAAAGGATTGTTTCGGATATATTGCCGCAGATATAAATCGTTTGTTTATAACAAGGTGAAGGGGAAGATTACAGTCGACGCTCAGTTGCATTTGATGTATGTACAAAAGAAATATATACGGGGTGGACCATTTAAGTTGATGATGCGAAATATCTCGAAGACGAAGCGTTGGAGAAAAAGATGTTTTTAAATAAGAGTTGCATGGTTTAAAGGGCGACGTACAATGGTGCGCTCGGTTTGAGAACCTCGAAGCGTGCATTTAAGATCAGATGAAGGTCGTCGACTTAATCTTTTCAAATTGAAACCCCAATTTTTTATTACATCTTCTTTTCTACCAATTAATTTTAACAACGTTTGATTCTGAAACATTTTTTTATTTGCCTGATATTTTTTGAAATATTTAAGATATTTGAGAGATAAGGAAAACTTGACAACTTTATATGTATATATGGCATCGAAGTAAATGTTACGCTGACTGATCTATCGTAGTAAAAATTGCAACGAAATGTTTGTCGTTTTGCCTAGTTTCTTGATGTTGACTAATTCTATAGCAATTCGTACCGGCGCAGCTCCATCAGGAACATCGCAAAGAGAAATCTAATTATAACGTAACTTTTACTAGAATTTTTTTTTCTCCGTACTCGTACTCGTAATAAGCATTTCATAAGTTTGTATATTCTCGAATCTATCATAAATTTTCGTCGTAAGCGTCAACTTTACACGAGCTACATTCTGAATCCTAATGAGTTTAGTACTTTAATCAAGAACATTACATCGAAAGAAGAATACGAAATTAAAACGCAAATTAAATCGGTTCACCTCCTACCTTCTTTTCTCTGAATATACGATAACGAGCTTTCCTGAAATTTGCAACGAGCATATTTGAAGACTACCACCGACAAAAATATTCCTCGTCGAAGATGAGCATAGCTTAAAAGAAGGAAAACGAATAACGGGTAATCGCTTTCCTCAGCGGCAGAATGATATTTTTCGCTGCGTAGTCGACACGAAACTCGCACACGAAGAGAAGGTTAAGAATTGACTGGCGCCATAAAGATCGTCGGAATATCAATGCGATCGTCGCGACATGAATACGCGGTATCACGCGCGCCTCGAATACGTATAGAAGTCGTGAAAGAGTTCCCTCTCCGTGGGAAGAGTGAAAATTTAGCGGACTCACTCCTCTCTCTCTCTCTCTCTCTCTTTCTCTCTCTCTCTCTCTCTACCCCGAAGCGGTGACGATTTCGGGTCGTTTGACGAACTCGAGCTAGTTACTCGGCAAGGGCGCCGGGAAAATCCGATTTCCTTGGAAGTGTTCCGTTGCGAGTAACCGCATTATACCGGCGGATCTCACGTGAATATATCCTATCCGGGTCAGATGTAAATGCAGCTATTTATGAAACCTGACATCTCCATTCCGCGGGCGCGTGCGCGCGCGCGCGCGCGCCGCATACGTTGGAGGGATTTTCAGATGCCCAGCCGTTGACATTTGCGAAGGAGGACGCCGCTGGCCCTCTCTCACCCGCGCCCCTCCCTCCCCGCGCAATATTTCTCTCTTCGCCGCGGCGAAGCCCCACAAACGCGATACCCTGCATTTGATAGCATCGCGAAGAGCAAAAGCGCGCGTTGGACGCGCCGAGAACGCAGCTGTCGTCGGCGAAGCGGGCGAGGCCGCTAGGCCTTTCCACGACGCTAGTGACTCTCCACGACGGTGTCGTTGTCATTGTTGCATTGTTATCGCGCAGGTGCAATGCACGGCGGAGGAGGTGAACGGGACGACGACGTAACGAGGAACGTCGTTGAGAGTCGCGGAATAGGCTTACGGCGGCCGCGGAACTTGTCCGAATTTCGGCGATGGAACTTCTCTGTCGACCAACTGCTGCGATTCTCATGTCTCCGCGTTAGTTTTACGATGTCGCGAACCGCATCCCCTAACGAGCGGCGAGTTGACGCGCAGCACCCCGCTGCGCTTCTTCGGTCCGCGGATAAGCATTTATCAATCGGAAAACGATGTCGCACAATTGGAACTTCATTCCAAGCAACGCTGCTTTTTCTCTGGAGATTTTTATTCACGCTGGACAATGTTGACATGAAACTGCTCCGCAGGAGCGCGCTGCCGCCGCTCGGAGCAGACGCTCTTAGCTTCGCTCGTGCGACATTTTCTGATCTTGAAGAAACTCGCCGCTAACAAGTAAACCTCGGGGAACGTCAGCCGCCGATGTGTTTCCAATTTTTTATAATTCTTTTTTATGTCAAAATATGAAGAAGTCTGTTATCATTTTTAGCTTAAATCAATTTTTTCAATTTTTCCGAAATTTTTCAAGTTTTGCACAAGTACTACTATTTTATACATATTTAAAACAATATTTCTTAGAAATATATATATATATATATATCTGATTTGTTGAAACTTGCACATACACATGTCGCCGATTATGAATCAGAATCATTTTGTAAAATTCAAAATGGCGGATCTAATCTATGGCTGACGTCATTGTTGAAAAAGTGTTCAGTTTTACGCTACATTCGACGTTGGGTAATCTTTCGGCTGACTATCCAATGAGCAAACAAGCTCATTTTAACGTCAAAACCTGATAAAAAAAAATGAACAAGGAATTAATGAAATGAACAAAAAAAGGATGAACGAGAACTTGAGAAATTTCGAAACAGTTGAAAAAATTAATTTAAGCTAAAAATGATAACAGATTTCTTTGTATTTTGACATTAAAAATAACTATAAAAAATTGAAAGCAAATCGGCGTCTGACGTTCCCCGAGGTATACTCTTGTAAGTAGCCGCGTTCCAACCGGCGCATCACGCGACTTCCTCTTCCCGGCCGTCACGCGGCTGCAGCAGATACATAAAGCGCCCCGCGCATCGCAGTCCGCCAGGAATCCCCGGCTCGCCGTGTCTCGGACGCGGCCAGGACGCGGCGGAAATCCCGGCGATGCGTGTCATCCGGCCGGGATCTCTTCTTGCCGCGGCAATTTGCACGTGGCGCGTCGCGCGAGGAAACGCCAGCCTCGTAGGGGAGGAGCTCCTGCCTCTCCCCGGCGTCATGCTCTCACAGGCGCGGCGCGGGAATCGCTTGCTCGCAGCGGACATTAAACTCCTCGGGAGCGGTCACGTCGCCGGAGAACGAACGTCGGCCGTCCAGCCGACCGATCGATTTCGCGCTGATGGATCCGCGTCCTACATTGCGCGCGTTCGAACGCGCCGACTCGTAATTACCGAATTACATCGGCTGGTCGGGGACAGGAGGGAAAGGGGATAAATGTGACTCTTCCGCGCGACCGATACGTCCATCTTCCTCGCTCCGCGCGGCTATTCCCCTTTTCCGAGGGTGAAATAAAATATTCAGTAATCACCAAAGCGCGTGCGGATTTCGCCGAGCCGCCGCGACCGAGCGCGGCGCGGGCGCGGCACCCTTTCCCGAACTACTACGCACGATTGTTCCGAATCATCCCGGGTGTACTTGCGATGAATGTTAGATGAGGGGTCGGGGTGCTGCTCTGCTAATGATTATTTGGTAGCGTCGAGTTATCAAGAGGGACGGAGGGTGGCCGGGAGGGAGACGAAGAAAACAGACAGAGCGCGGCGCTCTCGCTAGCGAGACGATAAATTATTGTTATCCCGGGGAGACGTGACGGAGTCCTTACCCCCGCGCGTCGCGCGGAATTGATCGTTATCCTGGCGAAAAGGAGGTGGATCGATCGCCGGTCGGTGGCGAAGTTGCACGTGCAATTGGCGCGAATCTCGCACGCGCGTCTACCTGGCGCGTTGTCAACGTCGGTATGCAACTTGTCGTCCGATATGATCGAGAGCAGAAACAGCTCTATTATTCGCCGTAAGCGAATGGGGGTATAAGAGAGAGGGTGGGAGGGGGAGGAAAAGGAGAAAAAAGGCAACGCCGAAAGAAGATGGCGGAAACTCACGCGATCGCGCGGTCGTCGCCGCTCGCCGCGCACGCTCGAGACCGCATCGACATGATACACGCGCTTTTAATTTTAATAATGGCCGCAAATTAATTGGATATCGTCGGCGCAGTGGCGTGCCGATGACAGGTCGAACGGCTCCGCGGTGCCGCGAGCATCTACGCAGTTTCTACGTGAGCGCGCGTGCGCGCGTACGCACAGTCGCTCGCATGCTATTCTCCCCCCCCCCCGCTGTTCTCCGTCTCTCCTCCTCTCCATCCCTTCTTTCTCTTTCTCCCTTTCTCTCTCTCTTTGTTCACGTTCTTGTTCTTCTTCACAAGCTCGTTATCACGTAGGCACGAGCCAGCGTGCCGAATACTTCGTGCCGAATGAAACGCAGAAGCACGCGGAAATGCATTGTCGTATAATTCGATTATCTTTTTTTTGTCCTTTCGCCGCCCTTCGCCCATCTATCTGCAAAGTTATTCGTCCGTTGTTATCGCGAAATTACTAACGACGCATATTCGGGTTCTCCCTTTCTGTTCACCAGCTTGTGTTCTTTACTAATTATCGCAAAGTATCCGTTGCAACGCTCAATATATGGCTTCGAAATTGCTCGCGCGATCTTAGGGACTTGCCCTGGACTAATCGACGAATGACTCATCAATCAAGCGGCTCATCAATCGATCGATCCAATTGCCGGACGGAGAGGAGATAGATAGATTCTAGAATTAATCTTCGAGAAACGCCATTTAGCGGCCTGAGTCAGCCGCGAGAAATCGACGAGCGTTCCTGGCTCCTTCCGTCTCGCGCTTTTCCAGCGTTCTAAACGCGGCGACGGGCCGTGCGACGCGACTGTCAATAATGATTTTCTGCGGCGGTGCGCGTGATTTAATACATTCAACGTCAGAGCGATTCGCGCGCCTGCATTATTCGGCGAAAGTCGACGGCGAACACGAGCGAGGCAAGGTCGAAATACGCCGCGACGTTTCGCGATCGCGTGATCAGCGGCGTAACGTTAATTTATCCGCAGGCATGCGCCCGTGGATGTAATATCAATAATGCGGCTGACTAATGATCCAAGAAATCGACACCGTCAGCTAGCAAACTCGAGCTCTCGACGGTGCCACTCGAGCGGAATGTGCAGGTCGGAGCGCCAGCGCCGCGTTGGTCGCGCGAAATTTAACACGCGAGGGAAAAATTCTTGCTTTTGCGCGCGATCCAGCGAGCAACAAGAGCAAGAGCAGCACACAGCGGGAAATAACTACAATTTTGCTGACGATAACTAATCCCCCAGTATTCAAGCGCTCCCTCGGTCTCACGTGTCCTTCGTCGCGTCGGGTCACCGACGCAGCTACGAAGTTGTAACTTTTGAGACAAAGATTTGTCGCTTGGCAAGGAGGAAATTACACGCGGAGCATTTACTGCTATTCCGAGGCTATTTTTACGAATTTCTTGCAACAGAAACGGTAGGATCAATTGACTTGACATTTTCACAGTGTATTCATTAATGTTCAAAGTATAAAATAAATTTGTTACTATCTATATGGAAAGTACACACGAAACTTTGAACGCGTTTCTTGAATCTGCATTTTCTTAAACCGTCGACATGATTACGCAAAAATTATTGAACCGAATAACTTGAAATTTCATGTTACATATATAACTTGAAAAAAAAAGAAATAATAATTTGAAATTTTTAAAAATACAATACGTGTTGCGCGTGTACTTGGCGTCTCTTTTTACCTTTTTGTTGAAAAAGGTAAGTTTTATATAACATTACGGGTTCTCTGAGACGCGTCCCGACGGGACAAGGTCGCGCGACTTTGAAAACAACACGTTCATAAGTACGCAACTGCCTCCATTATTGTTTACGCCGCGACGGCGGACGGATCGGCGTATCGCCGCGTGTAATAATTTCCGAATTTTCACAGTGTGCGATCACATTGTACGCGCGCGTGTAACATGTAATATTCGTGCGCGCGCGTGTGTGTGTGCGTGCGTGCGTGCGTGACGATCCGGAACATCTTGAGCAATAGCAGTGTTTCATGGTCTTTAAAGGTAAACTTTTATTGGTTAACTTGGTTAAGTTGAAGAAGCTAATTTGTAGTCTCGAGTCTTCGTACTCTTGATACGGGGTGCATTTGTCGCTGTAATACTAATGAGGAAACTCGCTTTTTGTTACAGATCTGCTGGAGCTTGCGGCCACGCGATAGCTGCGGTTACCGGGACGCAGTTTCGACGGACGCGCCGATGCCGCACCGGAGGATCCGGTTCGGGCCGAGCAGAGTCGGCTTGAAGGTGAGGTTCATCGATCGTTTGTACACTTCTCCTTGATTCATTGCGATCGAAAACCGAGCGATTGGAATAAAAGCCGTTGAACTACGATGGCAAAGGGTCAACGTTTGTATCTGCGCGCGCGCGCTTCCGCGAACTGAACTCAACCTAACGTAACTTTTAATCTAACGGTTTAACTAACGAAACTATAACTTTTTTGTTACAGATCCGCAGCAGAACGCGGCTGACTCTGTCTGCTGTGTATCGGTGAGTCAGAGAATAAAAGATATTTTTATGGTGACGGGTGTTTGCAATATCTCGAGAAAATCAATGCGATTTTATTATACTTTCGCACGTTGCTCGAAATAATCAGGAGAGATCGTGTCTTTCAATGACCGTATTACACAACAGAATCTTTAAGATATAATATTATACTTCTCTTTTACATTTACTCTGAATCATTAGAAAATATAGATATAAATGCTTTAGTTTGTTATTATATTGAAATCAAAATATGGAATTATTTTCTGCGATTCAATCAGTATAACTCCTGCTTCGAGTAGTGTGTAATGTTAAAATTTGATCAGAATTGCGCCATCGCACGTGAAATTCACCATTATTTATCTTATTCGGCTTGATAAATTTTATGTCTGTCGAGTTTATCAATTTTCTACATTTTTCACGCGTGTCAGAAGCAATAATATTTCATTTGAAATTACCGATAAATTCAGTACGCGCGTTTATTTACATCACAACTTAGTCCTTACGAAACAAGACGTGCGTTTCTTTCGGGTCACCGTTCGCGAAACAAAACATTTTCGTTTTCTCTCTCTTGTCTAAACGTCGTAATTTTCATTCGCGATTGATTCTACGCGAATCGCATCTCATGTATACATCCTCGGAACGTTGCAATTTATCGTGTTTACTTCTTTTTGGGATAAAAATCTCATCTCTTGGACGCGACCATATATGCTGTTTTGTCTCGTCATTCCTTTTCCTTAAATCTCATCGAGAAATTAATGAGAGAGAAAAGATAAACAAAGAGAAAGAAAAAGCGACAAAATGTTATGAAGAAAGAGACTTGTCCTGGATGCTGAGGAGACCGGACGTTGGACGGATGCAGAGTCACAGGAGTCAACGGAAGCCGGTGAGTGCGCAGATCAAGCGCTCAGAAAGGCGTCATGTTTTATAATGCATGCTCATATATAAATCGCATTGGTTTTTCGACCAGAGATAATAAGTGCGCGATAATATGCGCTGATATCTAGTTTAATAAAAATGTGAATTGCGAGAAGCATTGTTTGCTTCCTCTCTGATCATTGCGGAAATATTTATTCTGCGAAAAATTATACGCGGAACCTTGAGAATGATAACCGATAAAATATATATTCGACAAATGAAAAATCATACCGATTGCATTGAAGTTAGCTTCTTTTTGCAACACTTTATACGAATATTAATCTGATATTTTGTGCATAATATTTATGCAGTGTCAATTTAAGAAAATTTAACGAATCACTGCTACGGCAGTCTCTTCCTCGATATACACTCGATGTACATCGACATATTTTTTCTCATTCTCGCGCTTCGGCTTCGAGCTAGCAAAAATACTAGCGACCGCGTTCCTCGTTAATGTGACCTCGGCGATGTTTACACCTCGGCAGGCGCGATCTCGTGCTCGTTGTTTACGTCCGATAATTTTCAACATGCCCTGATTCTTTCCGCGAAGGCGCGTTTGATTAACCGGGCTAGATGGCTAGATCACAACAAAGAGAAGTGCCTGACAGTTCTTATGTCATCCCGTACCGTTGCGTCGGCGTGAATGACAATTGAATTGATATAATCTTGTTTAATAACGATCACGTGATATACGAAAAGCGAAGACAAGAAAGCACGAAGACAAGAAAAAAGTATTGGCGAATGCGCGTCGACCAAAATATTCAAATGTTATCCAGCAGTCTACAACGCCGACGTAACGGGGCGCTAATGGTGAATCGATTGACGATTGTCAGAGCGCGTAATTCGAGCTACAGGCTCTTCCAAAAGGGAACCAAATAATGTTTACCGTTGTCTCCTTTTCTGCCTTTTGTGCGCACGCACGGTGCAAATCTCAATGTTGCTTTATATATCAGGTGTACCTAAAAGTACGTTACAAATTTTAAGTACTTTAGAGGTCAAAGTAAGAAAAGAAATTCCTATAAACATGAGTCCTCCTTCCTATAAAAATGCTTTCCCTCCGAGTTATAGCCCCCTAAAGTTGGGAGGAAAAAGATAGTCGAAATTTTGCACAGCGTAATAATTAATAGTGACCTCGATAGTGACCTTCATTTTTACGTAGTTTCGATAATTTGATCCGATTTTGAGGGGGAGATATGGACGGGGGTGCTAATTTTCAAATGGCCATATTCTTTTATTTTTCGTCGTATCGAATATGGCCATTTGAAAATTAGCACAGCCTATACATAGAAATATAGGAAACGGTACATATAAGGGGCGGAGCCCCTCCCCCGCACTCTCTCCCCAAAAAATCCTAACCTTACCTAACTTATTGCATCTTTATATATTGTTGGACGACGTTGAAAAGATCTCCTTAAAAGCCACAACACCTAATTATACGCAGATATTATAATAAGTTAAATTGAGCCAAGTGATAAATCTTAAGAAAACTTTTCTCAACAATGTCCAAAAATATATAAAGATGCAATAAGTTAAGTTAGGTTAAGATTTGTTTGGGGAGAGGATGCGAGGGAGGGATGGAGCCCCTCCCCCGCTTATATGTATTGTTTCCTATATTTAAAGTGATTGAAAACCGCTTGTCTACTTGCTAAATATACTTCAATGCACAATTATAAAACTTTAAAGTCAAATATTTCAGAAACTATAAGCGATACCCCCATATAATTGTATTAGGAAAAGTCACTCAGAGTTTCATCCTTTGTAGCATATTTCAAAATGAAAAAAATCAGTGAGATGTAGATTCACCTTTATTTTATACATTGAACACATTAATGAATACACTGTGCAAATTTCAAGTCCATTGATCTCGCCGTTTCTGTCTAAAAAAATTCGTAAAAACAGCTTTGAAAACGCCTGCCGCGTGTAATTCCCCCTTTAAGAGCGCGGTCGGGACACGGAGATTAGCGTTCGCGGTCGCGAGATCGGCGATGATCCCGAGGAGCGAAACATTTTTCCGCGGAGACAGAAGGCGCAGGACACGCCGGCTGAGGGAGAACGATGGCGCTGGGGAGCGTCTGTCGCGCGGCGCACTTGCGGCGTCCTGGACTATTATCAGAAATTCATTCGCCCCGTTGTGTCCTCGCGCCATTGATACGTTCGTATAGTAAATCAACGTCTCCTCTGAATACACGCGGCGGAAAGAAGGCTTCATATTTCGCCGCGGGCGCACCTCAGGAAATTACGCTCCTTTCTGGCCAGCCCGCGCCTCGCGCGTTCGAATCTCGGATTCAAATGATGTTGCCAGAGAAAATAACGCTGTCATTGTAGCCGGAGTAAGGTCGAAAGGGGATGGCCGTAAATCATAAAATACCCATATAATCCAATAGCTTTATCTCACACGCCGTAAATATAGCGCGGCGAAGTCGACGTAACAAATCCGAGCGCTTACTCTCTCCGGGCGAATCAGTTAAAATGTCTCTGCGATCGAATCCGTGGCCGATTTTTCCGTGGGAACGCTTGCCGTTCCGTCTCGCGCCTAAATTGTGACGTGCGCAACGTCACGTAACGTGGGATTTCGTTAGACGCGAATTCATTCACGCACGGGGAACACATCGCGGCAAAAATTGAATGCGACGAAATTCCTCGCGATGTCGGATCCCCACAGAGACGCGACTGCGTGTGTTCGTTCGGGCGCGGTGTGTTCGTTCGGAAATATCTCGCGCGTTCGGCTTTTCACCACGCAACATTATGATTATGTCGAATGTGCTGTTGCTTTGTTCCTGGTTATCTGCTAAAGTCCTTCGACGTCGGTATAGTAGTCGCGGGCTTTACAAAAAATATATAGTGTAATTTCAGCGCGACTCTTGCCGCGACATTTTCTCCGCGTATACGCTGCACCAGGACCGTCGCGACGGAACGAACGCTTGCATGCGCGTCGCGTGCGATGACGCTGTTTGTGTTCGCAAACTGCATCAATAATGGGTACAGCAGCTACTACTACTACTACTATTAATCATCGATCCCTCCAGCGAGATTTTGCCCGCCGCGCGCGGCGCGCGGCGTTGTACTTACAACCACGAACCACCAGTTGCGAGTGCAGTATTTCCATGAAAAATACACCGGTGTGTACCGCCGAGAATACGGAACGTAGCGAGCGCGTGGCTCTTCGCTTCGCACCTCCGCACCATCGCATCGGTCGCCGATCGAGAGAACAATTCGGCGGGCTCACGCGCTCTCACTCTCCGCGAGGAGAAAACAATTTTTTACCTGAGCCGAAATTCTACGTGACCGTTGACGGCTAAATTTATAACTGGGGGGGAGGACAAACCCCAGTTGGAGCCTCGTGTAAATAAGAAAGCCAAGAAACGCGCGCACTCACGCGCTCGTTAAATCACGGCGCATCGCTCGAAGCTCGAACAACCGCGCGCTGTTGGCGCGTCATAATGCACGATGCACCGGCGGTGAAAAACCAGTGGCGCGCGCGTCCTACCCACCCGGAGCCACCCCTTCCATCCGGAACTTCCCGGAACAATAGACAGCGAAGCGGTCCTGTCGACGGAATGAGGTCGGGGGGCGGGGCGGGGGAAAATAGTTGACTCCGCCGGCTCCGTTTTCGGATGCCACTCGCGGAAGAGACGAAACAATACATCAAAAGTTCCGCATTAATTGCCCTTAAGTTGCCGGCGATAAACTCATTATCCCCCCGTCCCCTCGCCCCGCCGGAGCTGGGTAATGGTATTATCGTGTTTTCGCCCCGTGGCTTCGGCAACACCGGCTCTTTCGGCCGTTTTGCTCCGCCACGGTAGTCCGGAGATGCCTACCAGCTTCGCCGCGACCGTCGCGCTTCGTCTTCGCGTCCTCCGTCTGTCTTTTTCTCTCTCTCTCTTTCTCTCTCGCTCCATTTCTATCATCGTTTCGCCCCCTTATTCGCTTCCTTCCCTCCTCCGCTGCAATTTTCCTCTCTCGGCCCGGCCGGACACGTATTTGCTATTGACGTCACGTTGCAACCAGCGCCGCCGAGTATCTCCGGGCTCTTTGAATGCACGTTTCAAGAGGGAAATTAAATTCATTCTATTTATTCATTCGCGCGGTTGTCGGTTCAAGCCCCTCTTCTCTCTCTCTCTCTCTCTCTCTCTCTCTCTCTCTATCACTGTCTCTCTCGCGCCGCTCGCCCGACCCGCTCTCACTTTCCGCTCTTGTCGCCATCTTCTACTACTACAGCTATTACTACTACTGCGCCACTACGCTGCTCCTTCTCCTCCTCCTCCTCCTCCTTCTCCTCTTTCTCCTCCTCCTCCTCCTCTTCCTTCTCCTCCTCAGGCGTTCGGGCCAACGGAATGAAAATTCACGAAGGAAGATGTTATTGGAACGAGATGCGGAACACGACAGAGCAGAATCCGAGGAGGCGTGGCGGCGGCGGCGGCGGCGGCGGCGGTTCCGTTCGTCGTCTTTGGAAAGAACTGTACCAACCCGGAGTTCTCCGTAGCGTCGAGTCGGCGTCGGAGGAACCTTTTAAGCTATTAGCAAAGATGACACGCCCGAAATGGGTTTTCGCGATTTTCGCGAGCGCGCCTCTCATTATCTCGCGGCGAAGCGCCGACCTCGAATAAAGATGGAAGAAACTTCTCGGTCCTTCATCGATTCCCCCGCCCCACTCGCAGCTATTATCATATGAAAACGACGTGACGGCACTCGGCCACTCGGCGTTGTGTCGGCCGCAGGGCGCCTGTTGTCGCGACGAGGAGGAAAGCTGCCGGCACGCGCGTCCACACACGTGTTTCCGACACTTGACGACAAAGTGCGCACGAATCACGGACTAGAGAGAGAGAGAGAGAGAGAGAGAGAGAGAGAGAGACAAAAGGAGGGAGGAAGAGAGAAGAAAGGAGGAAGAAAAGAAAGAAAAAGCATCATTTATTAAGCGCTCTGCGACAGATTTCCCCTCAGGCGCATTTTGCATGTGTTAATCATATATATGGTACAGCAAATATATAAATACATAATTAATGACAGAATTGAACGAAAAGTATCGGAGGCAAAAGTTAAAAACGGCAAGCCTGCTTTTATCCCTAGGGCTAGGGAAGTAAAACAATATCAATAATTATTAATTACCATTTCGATGCTGGAGTAAATATGAATATGATGTATTTTTAAGAAAGAAATAACAAGAGAGAAAGAGAGGGAGAGAGAGGAAGGAAGTAGGGAGAGTCAACCGGCGGCAGCGTGGAGCGCGGAGACGTAAAGTGTGAAACGGAATCAAGTGGTACAAGGTCGAAAATGGTCAGACACGAAGCAAGAACGACCCGATTCGTCTTCCAGCCCCGGCTCGACTTGTTGGCCGGAAATAAAACACAACCCGTGCGCACACACACATACACACACACACAACACATATATGTGAATCGACCGCGAGAACGAATCGGTGCGCTTAAATATTGAACGGGTGAAACTTCCTGGTGTAGCCGGACGCGCGTTGTGAACGACCGCGTGCCTATCGGTTCGGCTTCAGGTCGGGTTTCTCGTGGTCGTGCACGTGAAGAGTCGCTGCGAAGAAGAGAAAGAAAGAGAGAGAGAGAGAGAGAGAGAGGAGGGAGAGAGGAGCTGGCCCTCTTTTCACAGAAGGCATGAAAAAATAATATAATTCACGACATTGGTTAACGAGATGGTGGACGAGAAGGGAATACAAAGAAGGAGTAACGGGGGCGAGGCCAAAGATTTCTGCCAAGATCGAGATGGCCCATGAATAATTTCCACCCGGGGGAGGGGAGGGGAGGGGATGGGAGGGCGGAGGGAAATAATTTAGGAATCTGGAACTCGAGGCTTCGTGACTCCACTTCGGGCGTATCCGGCCTTGTCCTCGCGATTCCGGGATAACGTTCCAAGGATCGCCGCGGCGAACGGCGGGGGCAGGGGGGAGAAGGATGAGACCAGTGGACAGCTCCAATTATGAAGTGAAAGACGGGCTTGACGCACGTTATTCCGGGGATTTCGTCAGGAATGAAATATCAAGGTACTGACGCTTAATTATCTTTTCACTGCGGATATTAGATCGAGGACCGAACACCGCGGCCGGACGTGTTCGATACGAAGGAATATTCATTGCGGCAACGTCCCGTCCGCATTCACGAATCCTTTCTCGTGGGTAGGTCGACTCGACGCCGCCTTGGCGACGATTTCAACCGCGTGTCGAAATTTACTGATGTAAAGTCCCGCAAGCGAACTTTCTCTCTTCAAGAATCTCGAAGATCCCGAAATCTGGGACGGGAATCTCTTTGTGAGGATATCGAGACGTATCCATTACTCATCGCAATCTCTGGAACTTAACGTCAAGCGTCTAACGAAATCCGGAGTTAAAATCTCACAGTACTGACGATAAAGCTGCACTTTGAAAGGTCCGGCGGCCATTTCCCCGTCTGTAAGATTACGCTCTCTCTCTCTCTCTCTCTCTCTCTCTCTCTCTCTCTCTCTCTCTCTCTCTCTCTCTCTCTCTCTCGTAAGCTCTCGCGCGCTCTCTTGTGATCACCATTGTATTATAATCCTCGTTAATGCCTTATTTTTTTCCCGCGCTTGAGACGCGGGAATCTGCCCGGAAGCGCGTAACAGATTTATCTATCGATTCGTCTCGCGGGGGGTCTGCCCGCAAAAAGATTCGCGCTTCGAGCGGCTTACGGTCGGGAATAAAGACAGCGGATGGCTCCGCCTCGTGCTTCCGTCTTATCGAGCCGAGGATTGTTCCATTGAATAAACAACTCGTCCCGCGAGAGATAAAAAGTCACAGCGTGATTTCTCCCTCGCTTCGCGGCAATTCTTCGGCCTCTTCGGGAATCTCGACCACCGAGACGTCACTCCCGATCGAAATGACTGGAAGCCATTCTCCTCGTTCTTTCGCCGAGCCCGTGCCAAGCGAGCACACTTATGTGTAACATGCCGTGCCTGCCTCGATGTCCGCTTGAACGTTTACAAGACACGAAACGTAGGATTACAAATGGCACCGGCAGCTATTTCCCTCAAGCACGAATACTCGAATTCTTCGGCCGGCAATATACACACACACACACACACACACACACACATCAGAGGAATGCTATTGATCGAATCATCAGAATCGGTTCTCGAATCGGATCTCGCAAGTCCAGGACGGTCCTGGAGAGGGAAGAGCGAAGAGCACAGCGCGCGATGTCGTCTGGGTGAAAGTGTTATTTCCAAACGGGCTATAATATTCGCATGCGCTGCAGGCGTTGCGATCGGCGTTGTTCTCGCAGAAGAGGAACTCGACGGAGCTTCTTACGCTTTTTTGGAACGCGCGAACGCGCGCGATCAGTCGTCTCGCCGTTTATGGAAATTATTTATAGCCGATCCCGTTTAACCTCGACAATGAACGAGCGCGCGCTGCTCTTGTGCTCTTGTGCGAGAGCGTTGAATAATACATTCGTTACATCCGGACGAAGTCGGACTATTTATACATGTTACGATAAGTTCACTCGGATTGCATCAAATTGTTTAGTTAAATTCCATTAAGCCGGGTCGATTGGATTCCCATTATCAGCGACGCGCGCGTGTCATTATGACATGACGAACGGTTAATCAATAACGTTGCACGCAGACTCGTTAAAGCAAGCGAAACAACGGGGAACGCTCGGCAATCGACGGCTCTTGCCGAAGAGAAAGGGGCAGCGGGAGGGGAGAGGAAGAGAGAAACAAAACGTAAAACGCGATAACAATCCCTAGCTAATGTCCCATCCGCGATGTCCGTCTATTATCGTGTGACACTCGCCTCCCCTCCCTCGTCTTCCCCGCCCACTCACTCGCCAAGCGGCGACCCTCTACCCTCCTCCTCCTCCTCCTCCTCCTCCTCATTCATAAAAGAATCAATTTTTCCTGGGCGAGAACTCCGCTTTTTTTCCCCCCATTTACAAAGGGCAGAAAAAAAGCGGGACACACTCATGCGATTTAACAATTTTAGCGCAGTTGTCGTCCCGCTTCGGTTTTTCGCAAAATGCAAATTTCTCCCGAGAGCGCCCGGGAGAATTTTACAAGCGGATAAAAGCGGAGACTGTATTTTGCAAACGCGCGTACGGGAATATGGAATTTCAGCGAAGAGCGGCGCGGGAGGGGGGAGGGGGGCGGGCGGGGATGGGCCGCCGCGGCGGCGGGCGAGGTGTACGATAAACGCGCGGCGATACAACTCCGTAATTCATGCATTAAAGATACAAAAGAATTTACCGTTTGCCCGCGTTCCAAAAAAGTCGCATGCAGAGAGAGAAAGAGGGGGAGAATGAAATAAAACGAGAACGGGGAGGGGGGAGGGGGGGAGGCAGGCGAGGGAAAACTCGCTCAAACGCGCGCATACGCAACTCTCTCCGCGCAATATGTTCGTGATTTTAAAAAGTTTCCGGACCGAAGCGCCGCCGCGCATACCTACTGATACCTTCGAGGATGCAAATCGCGCTCGAAAGCCCTCGTGATTTTTACGAGCGGATAAAAAGAAGAAGCGGCGGACGAGTGGTGAACCGAGCTGGAGAGGAGGGCTGAGGGAGATGGTAGACCGAGTAGATAGGTAGGTAGGTCGGTCGGTAGTTCTACGTGGATAGACAGGCAAGAGAAAGGGGGGAGGACGACGGCCGTCAGTCGCTCCTGCCCCTGCCCCTGCTCCCGCTCCCCCCCCCCTCCCTTCGTCTCGCGACTACGCTATGGCGCGAAACAAAGAACGTGCAGCGTTGCGTCGCCTCGTTATTGTTTCACGTCGCAAAATATCGCATTCTATTTACCTGCGCATTCTATTTACCGTCTGACGCGGCCGCGTCCAAAATTCACGAGATTACGCGCGCACCGCGTCGTGTCATTCATCTTATGCCGCGACAAAAGAGTACGAGCGGAGGAGGGAGCAGAGGGGGGAGGGGGAGAGAAATTACATGTCGCGTGGTGAGGCGTGCGTCGCGCGAGTGCAGGAAGGAGCGGTCCTTTCGGCGCGAATTTAGAGCCCCCGGTGAATTTAGGGACGCGCGCGCCGCTCGCGGCGGCTAAATCGCGAGAGATCACCGGCGCGATTAATTCCGGCGGCCGCTCCCCCGCCCCCCGCTTGCCCCAGATTCGCCGCCGCCGCCGCCGCGGCTCGCGGACGCGAGTCGTAGTCGCGGGGTAGTCGAGCGAGGAAGAGGCGAGGCAACGGGGTTGGGAGAAAGGGAAGAAGGAAGGAAGTTGCACAAAGAAATCTAAACTGTCGATAAGAATTTCTCTCTCCTCAGACGGCACTTTTATGCATTACCGAACTCTCAAACGATAAGTTTGCCTCTGTTCCCCGGCGAGGAAGTCGCCGATAGTGACGGGGCCGGGGCGTACGGGTTAAACGAAGTAAGAACGAACGAAATACAACGTCGATTCGGCAAATCGCGAAAATAGCATTGGGACACGCTAGACGAATACAAAAGTTCCCGTAGGAAAGCGGCTATTTATCAAGAGGAAGTGGCGCGGCCAATTTGAAAACAGCAGGAAAGTGTGCCGCGCGGAGTCTCGCTGGAACTTTTAAGAAGTTCGCAGTAACGGCCGGATTCGTCCCCATAATTCAAGTAGTGGCTTTCAATTTTTGCGGTAACCCGCTTATGTTTTCCTAGACAGAGAGGGAGAGAGAGAGAGAGAGAGAGAGAGAGAGGGGTGAACAAAAATAGAAAGAGAGAGAGGGCATCGCATGTACAAGATAAATCTCCAGCAACATCTCAGAGAGAGTCTCTCCGCTATATTTCTCTAGCTGGCTCCCCGCAACTCCCCGCAAGAGAGTGCGTGCGCGCGATTTCCCGTGCGCGATTTAGCGCTTAGAAATTGATCGTTCAGAAAGGAGGACGAAGAGAGGAAGGGGGAGAAGGACGAGGGCGAAGGGAGCGAGTTTCTTCGGGGAATCGACGCGTCGCGGATTAATCATCAGCGATTCCGTTTAACGAGGACTCGGGCGCGGAGGAGGGCGAGTGTTCCGACGGGGAGGCACGCTACACGGGAGAAACAGCGAGGAATGAAATATGAATAAACCAGAGAGGACCACTAATATAGACCGCAGGTGAGCCCGGCGGGACGAGACGGGCCGGGACGATGTCTGACGACAAACTGGTTTTTACCACTCGCCGCGGTCTCCTGGCAACGACGCGACGACGTTTCGCGTCTCCCCGAGAAATATGAGAAGTTGAAATCCGCTATCGTTTGCTCATGTTAACGAGACCCTTAATTATGTTTACAATGTAGCGAGTATAAACCGCTCCTTAATTTAGAAGGTCAGACGCGAACGGCGACGTGACGGCGGAGCCGCGCCCGTTCGTCGTCGGTACCGCCGCGCATAATAAAATTTATCCACCGCTGTTGTAATGCCCGCGCGGGGGAGGGGGGATTCTCTCGCAAGCGAACCTTTTAATCCATCGTCGATAATCGTCCGAAAGATATCGCGAGAGACCCAATATTGATGCGGGACGCAATATACACACGCTTCGTTCGCAAGCTTATCGCGTTATTTTTTCACGACAGATTCCCCCACCGCCGCTCGCGATGAAAACGCGAGGGGAGGGCCCCGTCTCGAAAAAAGCCTTCAGCCTTTATTGTTGCGTATTTTTGCAACGGAAAGGTTCGCTAATTGAAATTCCATTCGGACAAGTTTCACGTAGGAGCCCGTGCTGCTCCGGGGAATTACGCCATTATGGAAGATTACGCGGAATATCAGGCTAGACAGTTGAGCGTACTGAAACGAGATTCTTCTCCAGCGAGACTCTAATTCTCCCGAAATCACGTTTAATTATTGCAATAATACCTTTTATATTAATAATATATTATGCACATGGAACACAGAGAACGTCTGGCTGAATGAAGCGACTTTCTGATGAAATGGCTCGAATTGAAACGACCAGGATTCTCCTCAACTTAGCCAGAATACCTTGATAATTTAGACAAAATTCCAATAAGTTTAACCTGGATTTTCTGTATCACTCGTATATTTCACCAGAAAATTGTCTCATTCAGCCAAACATTTTTCTCTCCGTGCATTATGTGACTGTAATAATGGCACGTACGGCGGTACGGCGGGAATTCGGAAACCAGATGATGAATCCACGGTAAATAAACGAGCGGAAGACGTCGCGATTCAATATCGGAATGGAGATACACACGGGACGCTTCGCTTTGCAATGCATTATATTTTCACCCTCAGAGCTTCCCCTCGTCGCTTCGAAGTCGGCTTCTCGTCAAGGAAAACGCGCAAAGTGCTCCGACGCGAGTTTTCGAATCTTTATCGCTGAAATCCTGGAAAAAAACACGCCAAACTCCGTTGATTAGAATCCCATTGAGACAAATCTCACGTACGACTCTGCGCCACTCGACGGCGATTACGCGGACACGTCAAGCTTGACGGATCCTCGTGCTGAAAACAAGATTCGTCTTCAGCGAGATTCTATTTCGCCCGGAGTTACGCCCGACATAATAATAATCGTCGCGCGTAAACTCCCGAAATCGACGGGAACCGTCGTCGCGATCGCGATCGCGACGAAATCGTCGGCGAGCCGCAAAGAAACGGTGTTTCCCAATCGCGTCGCGGAATTGCAGCCGGCCGATGATCGGCGACGGGTGGATTTTAGCCGGGTGGCTTGAAGTTCCATTCGGCAGTCGGAGAGGGATTCGTCGTCGCAGGGCGATGCTAATTAGAGTCGCAGAATACTCAGACCCGGCGCAAAGCCATTCTTCCCGATGGAGAGGAGATCGTTCACTGTCTATTAAGTAGTTTTCGTGTGTCGTAATTCGATTAAGCGCACTTAACGAACTTGTCTTCGTTCGAGCATCGCTGCTAGATTAGAGTTTAATACGAGCAAGTCGAGGGCCCTCTCTCTCACTCAGAGAAAAGTGAAGATTAATCGCCTCGCTTTAGGAGTGACGACGACGACGACGACGACGACGACGACGACGACGACGACGACGACGACGACGACGACGACAGCGACGGCGACGCATCTGTGGAAACGCGAAAGAAATCGTTATATTTGCATTCGAGTCGTGACAAAGCGGAGAGACCGGGGCGCCTCGACGTCAAAAACGGCGAACGGCGAATGCAAATTGGCTCGCTCACGAGCGATGATTATTGTAGACAGTAAAGCGTCCCGGGTATATTTACGCCGGCCGGCCGCCGTGAAGAAGCGATCGAGCAATTTCGTCGGCGCCGGTCGCGGCAAAGCCTCGTACTGCTCGGCTCGCCTTTTAGAGCGTCGGACTTAAACGAACAAGCGCGATATTTTAACGACGCAAAAAGCTCCGCAGATGGTGATGGTTGGCTATTAATTATTCATAAAGTTATCGTCCGCGACCAGTTAAACGCCGCGCCAAAAAGGCCAAAGGTGGAAAGTTCTTCGTTAGCGGCTAAAGAAAATGCGCTCCACCGCCGCCGCCGCCGCCGCCGCCGCCGCCGCCGCCGCTGTCGTCGTCGTCACCGTCCAAGTAACGAGAGATACTCGATCTCCGTGGAATATCATGTTTACGTGCCTCAGCAATCCGCGAAAGTAACCTCATCATTAAGTGCCGGGCGCCCCCTTCCTTTTACGATTACACGAAAGAGACGTCGGACAGTACATCCGCACGTACAACGGCACCGAGAGGAAGAGAGAAAAAGAGAGGTAGAGGATGGGGACGTGAGAGAGAGAGAGAGAGAGAGAGAGAGAGAGAGAGAGGGATGATATTTTTTCGGGGTTTCAGAATTGCTCGGGCTGAAGCGAGGAGAAAACGGCACACGCGTCTTAACGGAATTTTCGAATATTTAACATCGCGGCGTAATTAAACGTCCGACCGCGAGAATTCTCTCGCCGGTGCGCGCGAGGTTTGCTCGAAATTCATTTTTACCTGTTTGCGCTGCCGCGCGGGATTCGATTCGTCGAAACAAATGTCACGACGCGGCCGCGGTTAGAGATCCCACTCGTCGATGTTGAAGGAAGGACAGAGGGCTCGTCTCAAAATTCAAGAGCGTGCAGCCCGTGCCGCGGCTTTTCCGGGACACCCTGTATTCCAGGCACGTATCATTCAAAAGGAACCAACACCGGCAGCGCCGCACGCTCGCTCGCTTGCGCCCTTTTTCTACGGCTTCTCCGCTTTGCCGGAGGACTTTTTGCAAGTCAAAACCGCGTCTAATTATTCAGGCGGTCAGTGCCTCGGCTACTTCGCGTCGCGTTTGATGTAAAATAATCTGCGCGCCGTGCCGGAGCCGGGATGCGCGATGACGCTAGCCGACGCCGTTCTACCTGCCTCTTTCTCTCTCTCTCTCTCTCTCTCTCTCTCTCTCACTCTCTGTCATTGTTCCATCGAATAAGACGAGTCGGCAAAAGCCGATACGGCGGATTAATTATGCAGGCTAATACGTCGAATTATACATGTAAATTTGTATGAGAAGTTCGCGGTTTCCCCGAAGTTTTTATTCGAGGCTAATAAACCGAGGCTGAAAATCGGCGAGATGAACTTTCTGATAGTTTCCCCATTTTCCTCTCTCGCTCCTCTCTTCTCTCTCTCTCTCTCTCCCTCCTTTTCTTTTTTTAACCGGTCTCTGCCGCTCGTCGAGGTAATAAATGCATTACGGCCGCGACGTAGGAGCCGCGTTCCTACGCAATAAAGCAAACGATCAGGAACAAGATCCGCGATCGTCGCTACGTGCGGAGACAAGGCGAGAAGGAGGCAGAGAAGGAGAAGGAGGAGGAGGAGGAGGAAGACGAGGGAGAGGAGAAGGCGGACAGGGGACGAGCCGCGGAACAAGCGAGTCGAGGATCTGCCCCGCACGAAATCCGGCGGTTTGCGCGCAAATTGGATGTTATCTCTCGGCAGCTGGGGACAGAGCATACTCGGGGCCGTACGCGCGCGCACACTTCCACACATCTCCACATACACACACACACACACACACACATGTACTCACACATGGGCACGCGTATACACAGCCGCCTCTACCCATACACGCACGTCGACCACTTATAAACGTGAGATGAGAACTTTACCGATCCTGGCATCGAAGCGAAGTCCAGGGGCGAGCTTTAAGCTTCCGGCCGCCCTCTCTTCTCTCTCTCTCTCTCTTTCTCTCTCTCTCTCTCTCTCTGCTCGCATCTATCCGCCTCATTCCTACGGTTATCCTCTCTGCCGTCCCCCTTGGCCGCCTCCCTCCGGCCGCGCCGACGATGTAGTAGGACGGCGAATCCTGACCGCGACGAAGCTCGATTTGCCGCAGCTGCTCCGGCGGATCGTTAAAATCGACCGTAAGCTGCAATCCGGATCGACGAGCCGCGAATTTAAGCGTCGCCGCTGAAACGCCGATAATTTTGCCAATTCATCCGGATCATTTTCGCGGAGACGCATTGTGCCGCGCGTCGCGCTGACGCGGGCGCGGCCGACAGGGGGGGGAGGGGGGCGAGGACGACGGTTTTTCGTAGCGCGCTCGATATCGCCCACGGTCTCGGGATCCTTTCCTTCCTTCCTTCCTTCCTTCCTTCCTCCCTCCTTTTTTCCTTGCTTCCTTCCTTGCCTCTTCTGGCAACGGTGGCCTGTGGCTCGCGCGCATTCAGGGAAATCAGGCGGATTCGACGGGAGAATTTTTTCGCGCCGAGCGAGAGACAGAGAGGGATAGAGGGGAAAAAGAGAGGGAGGGAGACAGGGAGGGAGGGAGAGAGAGAGAGAGAGAGAGAGAGAGAGAGATTGCAGCGCGGCTGCATTTCTTTTAATAAATTACGCGCAGAAATTGATTGAGAGCGCAGCGGCGCATGATTGATGAGTGTAGCGATGTACTTTGATGAGCGGCTCTGCCACGATGATGGCTGCGGGACCGGCATGGAGGCAAGGGGGGAGAGGCAGATTGCGCGAGCGCAGCGTGTGAATGGTGTGTTTCTGAAATAACGTTTCGCGCTCGCGCTCGGCTAAATGAAATAATATCTCAAGAACACTTCTCTCCTCGGCAGGGCGAGAGAGGTGAATAGAGCGCGCGACTGATGGAGATGAAGGAAAAGCTTCGGCTCGACTGACGTCGAGGTGCAGCCCCGATGAATGGGACGCCGTGGAGTGACGTCCATCGAGATCAAAAGACGAGTGGATGATCCTGGACGCGGACTGTTGAGCGGAGACAGAGAAGTCGTGGAGATTATCGGGACGAGACGGCGATGACAACAAAGAGCATTCGGCGCGCCATTGTGTTGACGTCTGCGCGCCGCGCATTTGCGTCAATATAAAATGCTGATTATGTCGTTCCTCCGTTCTCTCTCTCTCTCTCTTGCGCGCGAAACGGACGTGCCCTCTTCCCCATCCCTCCCCCCACTCTCTCTCTCTCTCTCTCTCTCTCTCATTCTCTGCTCCTTCCGCCGGTTCTCTCGCCGGTGGACAGTCGATAAAATCCCATCGCGATAATTCCGATAATGATAAAAGAAATATGGGTAAAAATTCATTCCCGTTCTAGCAATAGGAAGTAACAAAAACACCGCAGTGTTCAAGGGTTAAAATTTCTACATTCCGGTGCAGGGAAACTCGGCCGGAGTTTCGACCAAGGACGAAGAATCCAATAAGACTGAAAGTATCAGGGCAATCAGAGAGAGTCGAATAGTATCGCGAAGGAAAAAGGAAAAACCGAAAATTGCCCATCTGATCTCTAATGATAATAATGAAATGATAATAGCACGTTTATAGTTCTCGCCGGGAGAACGAGAGAAAGCGAATGTTTAACTTTGCGAGCCGAGCACTGAGGAGGGGATCGCAGGCGCAGGTAGACATTGAAGGTTATCGAAAGCGCGGACAAAGAGGATTTCTCCCACTTCCCCTCCCCCCGCCGCCGCATTGTATCGGGATGCAGTGGCGGCGCGCCGTCCTCACCCGGACTCGTATATCCTCCAGGAGAATTATCGAGATGTTTATCCGCTTATAAAGGCCGCTATCCGAATATTTATTAGTTCGCGAGAGCAACGACGCCCCTTCCGCTTCAGCCGGGGAAAGAGAGAGAGAGAGAGAGAGAGAGAGAGAGAGAGAGAGAGAGAGAGAGAGAGAGAGAGAGAGGGAGAGAGAAAGAGAGCGCCGCGCCGCCTCCTGATATTTATTGTCCCGCCGGAGCGGCGTGCGCTTGTACTTGCGTTTTCTTCGAGGCGAGCGAGCGCGTGATGTGTCGCATGCAAATACATCGCGCGCGTGAAATAAAACGCGCGGATGAATTAATCTGCCGGAGACGGGGCGATTAGCAAGCTCGAAATTAATCCTCGACCGAAGAAGTCAAACCTTGGAAGGATTACGGCGGGGGATAGACGCTTCGCGCGAAATCGCGGAATCGCGGAATGCGAGGCTTGTGCGGCGAGCAATTCCAAATTGGATTTTTCAGCTTAAACGTATCGCAGTCATATTAATGTGGTCATTTTATGATGCGATATTTCGGTAAAATTGTTGTTATTATCGTCATTCAAGTGGCATTTTTCTCGGGATATTACTCGTTGGCGTTGAGACTTTGCTGCGCCTTTCCAAAAAGCGACTTTCCAAAAATTCTCCGATTTTTCCAATTCTCATACATGATTTTTCCCGCGACAATGCGCGTGACCATCGCGGGAGCCTCGAGCTTGTCTTGCCGAGCTGCGTCATCCAGCGTGTGTGCGCGCACATTATCATAACACGGAAATAATACAATCAATATGCGCGATTTTCCCCGTCTATTTGCCCCGACATCTCCGCGCTGGAGCGCTTTTTATCGAGCCTCGAGCATCGTCTCGCGAAGGGAAATATACGCGCGAACAAGCACACACACCTCTTGTCGCGCGCACTTCGGTCGCACGAAGATCGGTCCGAGTGCGAGAGAAGCGGAGACTGTGCGAGAGACGGAAAGAGAGGAGAGGGAGAGGAAAAGAGAGGAAGAGAGAAAGGGAGCGTCCGCCGTGTTGTAAGTCGAGAGGATATTCGACGCTGCGCGGGTCGAGAAGAAACGGTCACTCGCCGCCGCTTTCGCGCCAGGCGCGCCGGAAGACGAGGGGCCGTTCACCTCGTCGGGGATATTTCCGGAACGCGAGGAACGCGAAATGGCACTAAAAAACGGATAGATAGGCGATGACTGACGGAGCGTACGCGAGCATGCAGAATTCTATTTCCAGCGAGCCGGGCGGGAGCCGGGAAAGCTCACGAGACGACGCGATGCGACGCGACCGAGCCCGTTCACATACACGTAGCGGCCGGCATTGTTGCGAGCAAATCGTTTGTATTTTCTAGCGGCCGATGCAAACGAGTTCGCGGAAACCGATACTAACCCGGATAGCTGGTGGCCCGGAGTGCTTCCCCGGACCGACATGGACGTCGTCGTCCGTACACCGAGCTATCGATGTCTTCCGCCACGCGAGCAACCCTCGCGGCGCGGCGCGGCGTCTTCGTCGGACAAAAGCGACCGAGCCACGCAATCTGTTTTCTCTCCGCTGCGACTGCGGCGCGAGGGAGACTCACGGTTCGCCTGCGTGAAAGCAATTCCGCGGACAGCGAGAGTGCCTCGCGATTGCGCGCGCGAAGGGCGCGTCTGCCCGTCCCTCCCCTCCGCGCAGCCCCCGCCGCCCTGCAATTTTTCTCATTAACCCGAGCGGGCTGGCTGAAACGCGCGCGCGCGCGAGGCCGAAAGCGAAGTTCCGCTAATTTCGTCGGCTCGCCGACGGACACCGAGACACACTCGGCGAGTTCCGCAGACGACGTCGTCACGCATTCTCGCGCGTGCTTCGCCGAGAAGGCGCGAAGCTGCGAGTCGCGAGACGGCGAATTAATAACACGTGACGTCGGGGACGGACAACATCGCGTAATTAACCGCGAGGAATTAACGTCGTATCCGCGGAGGAAAGAATCAAGCCGCCGGTACTTTGATTTTATTACCACCCCCGTCCCCTCCCCCTCCCTCGCCTCCCCCTGATCCACCGACACCCGGCGACGCCCTGTTCTCGAACAGCCGCCAGGCACCCTCTTCATCCTGCCCTCTCCGTGCGGTCCTTTCTCGTTTCCTCGAGTTCCTCCAGTCGTTGACTGACTCGCCAGGGCCGTAAAACAATAATGAGCAATCACATAATAGATCGCCCGCGGGGCCTCCTTAGCCGTCGCATCTATTCAAGCCCTCTCGCTGGCCGAATGGCGTTCGATTCAGCCGGTTCGATTCTCCCTTAGTTGGCTTCGGCCTGCGCGCGCGCGAGAGAGAGAGAGAGAGAGAGAGAGAGAGAGAGAGAGAGAGAGAGAGAGAGAGGGAGATCTTGGCGCCGGCGTTCCCGTTAAAACTTATCGACGTCGAGGCGTGGGCGGGCATTCGCCGATTAAATTGTTACGCAAGTAAGTCGACACTTTGGTGACTTCGTGCTTATCGATCGATGGCGGCCGATGGGTATCGCGATGCGCGTAACTAAGGGCAACGAAGGTGCCGATTCGCGCGCCCGAGAGAACGGAATTCACTCCGGCGCGCGCGCGCGCGCGCGCGAGAGAGAGAGAGAGAGAGAGAGAGAGTGTCTTTTTCCGAAATCAATAATCCCTTTGGGGAGAGACGCGAATTTGCTTGTTTATATTTGCACTTACTTCGGTACGTTTACGTTTACGTTTGCTTTTCTACGCTTCCCGCTTCGCGCGCTTCTTTCTCTCGTTGTTCCTCCACTCCTCTTTTTCTCCCTCTCTTTCTGTTTCTTCCTCGAAAGTGCAAAAATAGTTTCTCTCGCGCGTTGTCATTCTCTTCCTTTATTGTTACTCTCGTCGCGTGTGAAAAAATATGATCCCCGTGCGTGACAGATGGTGCGCGTCGCGACGCGCCAGCGGCGGGACGCGCGCGACTCCCAGTCAGCCGATAGGTCTCGCTTTGCGGAACTTTGCTCTCGTATCCGCAGCTTCGCCGACTTTACGTTTTTATACCTCGGTAGATGTGTGTGCATTTTCGAGTGTGTATAACACACACACACACACACACAAACACACCCACACGCAAATCTACACGCGTACCACTGAGTGTTTCACTGTTAAACGTCCTGCCTTAAAATATGAATTTAGGATCTTGAAATGAGAAGAGAAGTTTCTCCAAAAATATCACCGCAGACGCCTCTTCGCTCAAGAGATCTCTCAGTATATACAAACATTTTGAATGTAGGACTTTATGAAATATTAGTTGGTTATAACAAATTACTCGGCGGTGTACTTTAATTATCTTATCACTGGGAGAATTTTAATGTAATTATAAATTTTATTCAAAATGATATGCCCTCCGCTTCAACGCAGAGACAAACTCGATATTTTTCTTCTACGACATCATCGACAAAGTGACTCGATCGAGTGGCTGCAACATTTTTCACACGCTTGAGTGATTCTTTTTTTGGAAAATATTAACGTCATTCACTCCACTTTCACGGTATACATGTGCATACATACATATTAAGTCAAATTAAATAAGAAATCCCCCTACCAGAATATTTGTGAATGATTGTGCATGATTAATATATCCATACCAATCTCCTTAAATTAATAATTCAGAATTTTACGCGGCTTCTCGCAAAATGGTACAGCAATTTTTTGTTCAGTTTGACCTCACCTACACGTATACGAGAGCTTTATGTGTGTATCGCCAGTGTGCACTCCGTGCGTATATATGTATATCACTCCAGTGAATGACGTCAATTTTTTACAAAAAACGTTATATATACACACACACACAAATGCACCGTAACGCGCGCGCCACAATGCATATTTATATATTTACGTCGCGGACAAAAGTGCACAGTGGCTTGATGACCCACTCTCGGGTAATAACAGACGCTCAATATGTACACGGTGCGTACGACTACCGTCGCGGGATGCGATTAAAACTCTTACACGTTACAAGCGCCGTATGGAAATCAGCATGCGCGGAATATTGCAGCCCCGGGGCGCGGGAGGGGGGGGGGGCAACGAAAGTTCGCGCGCCGCGTATCTAACACGGGGAGTTCAGCTCCGTGATGTTTGCGAGGACGGAGGGCTGGAAGGGAGAGAGGCGCGGGACACAAATGCACATGCGTGTTTATGCAGCCTCGGTCCATTTTAAAGCGAATAAGTATGGACTTAATAATGTTTTGCTAAATGCAACTGCGCCGCGCCGCGGCCACGTATAGAGAGGAGCAGAGATAATGCGGCGACAAAAGTTCGCGTGTATTTCACGTCTGGAATTTAGTAGAGAGAGAGACCGCGTGCCCGACGAGTGTTGCGAGTGTGTGTGTGTGTGTATGTGTGTTGGTAACATTTAGCAGCGACGTTGCTGCTAAAACGAACGAGGACAGAGCGGATTGATGACGCGAGCGTCCCCCTCGTTTTCGTTCCCGTTGTTTTCGTGCCTTTTACTTCTTCTGTTCCTTCATTTGCGGATCCTTCCCAGGTGCGAAGCGTATCGGGGCGGGGATAATGCGAGGAAGCGAGACCACCCGAATGAATTTCCAGCGCGGAACGTATACGCGAAAATGTTAAATGATATCCCTTCCCCCTCCCCCGCTCCATTTTTCCCCCGCCCTCTCCCTTTCGCTCTTTCTCTAGCGGCCGGATGATAATGAAGAGCGAAATTCTTGAATTAAATCGGCGACCGCCGTGGAGAGAGTTATCTGGCTAGAACGAAATTACTCTAGCTAGACTTCTCTATCTTTCCGTGTACAGTGCACACTATTCGTCTAGAGCGAGCTCCGTATACGCTTCCGCGGAGCCACATAGAGTAGATTCAGCGAGACAAATCTCCAGGCTGTGTACACTCGCGAACCTCAGTTTCTCCGCGTCTGTCTCCCGCTCTGCACTCGTCGCAGCGCCGAGTTGCACTCTCCGCATTTCACGAAATAAAAAAGAAGCGCCGGCGAGTTCGGGGGAAAAAGAGGAGAGGAAGAAAAAAATTGCGCCGTGTCGAAAGTGGATTACTCGAAGGAGGAAGAGGGAGGGGCGGGGAGGGGAGGGGAGAATATTGCGCGAGAACGACAGATCGAAGATGAAAAATTCCACGAGGTTCCGAACTCCCCTTCTCACTCACATCGCGACCGACGGGGCAGAGTTGCAAAGGAGGCGCGCGAATCCTCTCCCACTCTTCTTTCCTCTCTCTCTCTCTCTCTCTCTCTCTCTGTCTCTTTGAATTTTTCGCAATATTTTGCGATATTTCGTAATTTTCCGTCGGAACGTCGCGAAGGAGATTTTCGCGCCGCGACTCGGTCAACGATTATGTCGAAATTGATACAAGCGTTGAAACGTCGTCACGACAGAAAGAGACAGGGAGAAAGAGGGAGAGAGAAAGCGAGCGAGAGAGAGAGAGAGAGAGAGAGAGGGAGAGAGAGAGAGAGAGAGAGAGAGTCCATCAAACTTCTACCGGACGTAAACTCGCGATAAAACGCGGAGTATATAAAGCCGGGCGATAAAAAATTTCGGATAATCCCTGCGTAGAGGTGCTCGTCGTTTATTACGGCCATCTGCGAAAAAGTATCGAGAGAGAACTAAAAAATGGAAAGATCGAGAAAGAGAGACAGAGACAGGAAGGATCGAAGGATAATAGAGCCGAATTCCAACCATCCGTGAGAGATCGATGAATCTCGCGCGCGTAACTGTCGCCGACAGACGACGGTCAGCTCGTTTTCTCCGCAGGAGTGACCTCGCGTGCACGGGTCCTCGAGGCGACGTCCTCGACACGTCGGCTCTCAGTTGACGCGCACGGGGCGGAAGTGGTGTGGAACTTGTCCTCGCGGCGAGGAGAAGAAGGAGCGGCGGCCCGTTTGCGGCAACAGCTGACGACGACGCGCCAGATTGAGAGAATCGAAGGCATCCGCGGGAGCGACTAAGAGAGCGCACACATCGGCATTGTGTCACGATGCTCGAAGGAGAAAGAAGCCTCTGGAGCTGAGAGAGAACCGATCCCGTGCGTAAGTAGCAGCGCGATAAAGTCCCGCCCCGGTCGACGTCGAACGTCGCGACACAAATTGCCCCGCGGAACGGAACGTCTCCATGTCGCGCGCGACGAGCGAAAAGTGAAAGTTCTTCACCCCGCGGAGCGACAATTGCGGCGCTCGATCTTCCCAGCAAGCGCTTGTTCAAAATCACAGCCTGGTATTTCGCTACTTGATTACATTTCTCGTGTTCAACGAAGCCCGCGATAAAAATAATGTACAGAGGGATCAGCAGGGGATTACAATCCGCGCGAGTCAGTGCACGAGGGAATGCTTGCACTTGGCAGTGGGAGTCCGAAAAGTAGGAAGCATCTGGAAAGTAGCGGAGGAATGCTTCTTGAAAATTCCGGAAAATGGAGAAACAACTAAACGTCGCCGCCGCCGCCGATGACGAATTTATTGCTTTGTTTGGGAGTTTGGATCTGCTGTCGGAAACGAGCGCGCACACACCCGATAAGAACTTAAGCCTCCGCTTAACTCCGTGTGCCAATAAGCGTTCCAATTGCAATTACCACTTCCACTCCGCCCTAAATACACTCCGCCCGTAATATCCAATTCTTCGAGAGCGGCACGAAGACGGTGAATCCTCCCAAGCCCTCCATCCGCGAATCCCAGCGAAGCACCGCGATCTTCATCTCTGATAACCAACCAAGTTATTCTTTCGCTTATCAATATCGCGACAGTTTTTCGTTCGCGTAGCTCCTCGGAAGAGGAGCGGGCGGAGGCCTGCTGTAAAATGATAAAAGATCCCTGGGACGTAGGATGGTGCAGTTTGAGGCTGTTAACGCGCGCGAGATTACGAGAGAACTCATAGCGTCCACCCCCGACGTTACACCGACGGGGGTTGCAGCTGCGGGCCCGCACACGGCGTTCCGTTGGTGCGAAGTGTCAGTTGGCAAATTGCGAACGCGCCATTCCCATTCGGACGCTACGGCACCGCTATCGCTATTTTAATTGAGGCGTACTTGCGGCGCGCGACGACCGAGAGAGCCCAAGTCGGTGTGCTCGGCGTGTTGCGCGAGTCCTCCCTCGCGCGAAGCGTTTCGGCGCGCTCTTAGACGAGCGGCCACTTGCTCCGGCCCGCTCGTTCTCACCGCTGATGGCGCACACAGAGGAGACCCCTTCGCAATTCGTCTATTACGCAATGTTCCGTCGGAGCCGCGGGCTCCGTAAATCCGGAAATAATGTAGACGCGCGCGCGGCGAGTTTTCAATCTCACAAAGATTAATTCGCGCAAATATCATTTCGTTTTCGCCCGTTGGCTTACGCGCGGCATTGTTTACACACGCTCTCTCGCGAGCGGGCGAGGCTAACTTCCAGCAAACTCGTTTCCGCGCCGCAGAGAGAACGGTCTCCTCTCTCGCGCGCCGCCAGCGAATTCTCTCGGCGGCGTTATACGAGCCGCGCCCGTCCTTGTAAGACACGTTCCAGCCGCGCGCGCGGTCCGGCTCCGTGCGATGAACCCGAACGCTCCCGCCGTGATGTTGCGTTTCTCTTCGGAAGGAGAGCGGGAGAGAGCACGCGCTAAACAAAGAGACGAGACCTGTCGAACCGGCCGATGGCCGAATTAGCTGGCGCAATGCCGTTTCGGCGAGGCCCGCATTATGCAAGGTGACGACGCGAGCGATCGCCAGGCTGAACTTTGACCCGCGCTACTAATCGCCGCGACGACGCGGCCGCTCGTCCGCGAGCAAGAAGGGCGAAGAAACGCGAAAGATAGACCGATTCGAAGCTGCGCACCGCGCGAGACTACGCGGCTCTCTCTTCCCCCCCCCTCTCTCTCTCTCTCTCATCGCAGAGGCCGGACAGGCCGGGTGGGGATCTTCGCTTGGAATTGCCGAGTGCACACATCGCTAACTAGGTTACGTAACACAATTAGCGCCTCCGCTAATTTCTCAGCGCCGACTAGGCAGCCGGCTAGGATGGTAGTTCGCTATTAATGGGCAAATACAAAGCGCCGAGCTATCCCGAACGCGTTGCCGTCGACCGTCTCTCTCTCTCTCCCTCCCCCCCTCGCCTTCCTTTCGCTCTGCCCGCCGGTCTCCCTTTTTCCCGCCGCGTCTAACCGTTCTATCTCGTCTACTCCCGACGAAGAGCGAGAAGAGCGGCACCCTCCCTCTCCGTGCCACGGCCCAGACGAACAAAAACAGGTTTGATCGCGTACACAAACACGGCGAGCCGGCCGACGGCGCGTTTAATCGCGAAAGCCCTCGCGCTTCTTCCGCGGCTCGCACCGGCCGGATGTACACGCGTATTCTCGAACTCTCTCGACTCGACCGCGCATTCGAGCAGGAAGGAACGCGGAAACGCGCGCTGAATATTCAACGCTACGTCCTTATTAACCGTTTGAGTCCCAAGCAGCGCGATCGCGCTGTTCAGATTTTATGTCGAGAAAACCCAGTACATTTCGATCATTCTGGACAACTGACGGTGCGTTACCGATTGTCGAAGTCGCGCGCTCAGATTTACTGAAGCAAGTATATCACACCGATCCTTTTAATGTAAATAGTACATTTTATAATAGGTAGAATAATACTATAACAATGCGATAATACATTACAAAATAAAAATTTTTATTTCATTGTTATCTTCTCAATAATTTTTATCGAACAAAACTTGAAATATTTATAAATTTACAGTACGCATATGTAATAATACAGATGTATTTTATAAAATAACGAATTACGAATTAACAATATTTTTGTGTTATGAACAAATAATTTAAATGGAGAGTAACAATTATAATTTGTAACATCGGTGTTTATCAAAACACGTTGGATGGATTCCTTTTGCTTCGTTGCTCCGTTGCTTCGTCTAATCATTTTGAAACACACAGTTATTAACAATGAGAAACACTTACGCAAGAATACGTCCGATCGCTTTGCAAACTACAATAAATGTGACAGAGCGATGAGAAAAAGACGAGAATCGCGTTACCTAACAAATACAAGAAGCGGTATTGGTCCGATTGGGATTCATCGATGTAAAATAAACAAAGCGCTGTCGCGCTGCTTGGTATTTCTCGACCTAAAATAAAACAAGCGCTATCGCGCTGCTTGGGTCTTTCCATACTCATTTATAGAAAGCGCGGTTGCGCTGTTTGGGATTCTTCGACAGTGTTTTTTCAATACCCCCTGGGACTCAAACGGTTAATAGGCGCGCGGCTACTCTTCTCGCCGTGTCTCGCCCTTCTCGCGATACTTTTCATCGTCGCGGCGGACGAAAGCTCGCGCGCGACACTCGTCGCTCTTCGATGAGGGTGACTCGCGGAGCCGAAAATGCGCTAACGACAACGAAGATTCCCCGCTTTCGCTCTTGCTCTCTTTGAGATTGCCCCACAAAGAATCCACGCGCGGGAGTCGAGAGAGCGCGTCCTGTGCACGTGAAACGCGATTAAGCGAAGTACAAGTGACGTGGTCGCGCGCTAACCCGCCGCAGGAAGCTGGCCGGGCAAGTCGCTCGAGAACGACGGTAGCGCGCGCGTCGCATAGGGGCATGCTAAAACGAAATTAACGCTCGCCAGAGGCGAGCTAAGAGGGTGGGGTTACTCGGGAAAATGAATAGCGTGAGGAGCACAAAGAAAAGGATTTTAAAGGATCACGAAGTGGGCGAGCGAGGAAAGAAGAAAAGTCGGGAGAGACGCGCAAAGATACGCCGGAGGGACGCGCGAGAGAAAAAAGTGCAGAGAGAGAGAGAGAGAGAGAGAGAGAGAGAGAGAGAATGAATCGAAACGGAGGGAGAGAGAGATAGCGCGAGATGGCGAGAGGAAGCGGGAAGAGGAGGGGAGAGAAGCGGATAAAAGATCGTGGATTTGTGTAGAAATGAGAGAAGGCGAGGGTGAACGCGATGACGACGACGACGACGACGATGAGAGGGACAGCGGGGTGTAGTGAGTGGGTAGGTAGGTAGGTAGGAGAGAGGATAGCTGTTCGTGCTCCGTTGAACGTTCAGCGGGAGAGATGCATCGGTGCATCGCTCGCTCGCTCTCTCTCTCTCTCTCTCTCTCTCTCGCGCGCGCGCGCTGCGTGCATCCAGGATATTAAAAACATACACATCCGACGGTAAATCCGGCGTAAAATATAAATCGGTAATGCCGCCGAAAAACTCGGTCGGGGCTGAGCCTCCGGTTTTCCCGTCCTCCTCCTCCGGCTCTCCTCACCCCGCCTCAGCCGCCAGCGCCTGCATTTTCCCTCCCCTCGCCCTCTCCCTCACACACTCACTCTCTCCGCATGTTATTCCGCTCCGCCGGAAGCGCATCGCTTTTTCTCCCTTTTTTCCGCCGATAACAGCGTACAGCTTGAATGCGCGCCTCTCTCTCCTCGGCGGCGCAGCGGCGCACGACTCCAGGCACAGGTGAGATTTTCAGCGGCGGCGGCGGCGGCGGCGGCGGCGGCGGCGGCGGTGCGACGCGGGTGCTCGATAGAGCGAACGAGATAACGCGGCGCCTCGAGTATTTTACGCGAATCGAAGGAGAGGCTAATGAGAGAACGCTAGGGAGCGAGCGGGGGTGCGAGCGAATTAACGAACGTTCTCTCTCTACGGGCGGCCGCATATCGAGCGTTGAAACGGATACCTCATTTTCCTGCGCGGGGGTGCCGAGCGTGTGTGTGTGTGTGTGTGTGTGTGCGCGCGCGCGCGCTCAATCGACGCTCGAGATTTCCGATGTGGATGATTATAACGGCGTTACCGGCGCGATTCGGCCGATCGATCGGCGAAAACTCGCGCTTCGCGCGAGTCGCAGCGCCGATGTTAACGATATCGTTACCGTTACCGAGCGAGATAACATGGGCGGGATTTTACGTTACCCCTTCCTCCTCTGTATGTTAATCGGCCCGTTCGGTGGGAAAACGTCGACTGCGGTCGACATTCAGAGCAGCGTTTTCTCTTTCTTGTTGTTAGCAAAGGGATTTGTACGATCCGTGAGTGACTTGGCCTTTTTTTGCCAACAGTCATTTCTGTACATTGTGTCGATATACAGGGTGTGTTTGAAAGTTCTGGATACGATGGTGTGTGCGCGCGCCATTTTGCAAGTTCGCGATAGCGATTAGTTACTCGCCGATCGGCCGAGCAATTTGGCACGTACACAAACGTATCGATCCTTTATATCCTTTATTTACGCTGAATTGATTTACCCAAGATTTTTGTGTAATCAAATAATCCTTGATATATTATAAACATAAGAAATGGGAGAATAAATTTTATAACAATTTAATAATTAAATTTTAAGGTAGTACTTACAAGTACCGACGTGTAGAATAAGACACAAAAAAAGATTGAAAAACATGAACGCGTTTATATAGAGCGATACTTAAATATACCATCAGGATATAAAGGGTTAAACTGCGCGACTTGAAACGACCGGAAACTTGCGAGGAAGCCTCAGCCGATCGCACTCGGATTTGCGGCGTGGAAACGGGGGCGTACCGACGATGACGGTCCACAGGATGAACTTTCGAAAATCGCTGCAAATTTAACGGCGAAAGTATTCAAACGACATTTTGCAGCGCTATTAGCATCACACTGTTTTCCCAGATTTATTCACGCGCTGCGATTTATGCGATAACGACAAACGAGCATCACCCGCCGCAATGTATCCTTTAATTTGAAACATTTATGCAGGAACAATCAGGTGGCCAAGGCAGCGGGTAAACAAATGCACGGTCGCAGGATTTATCCGCGATAAGCAGCGTAATGCTATTAGCGATGTACAACACGCGTCATTCGAACCCCTTTGTCACGTTAAACTCTCGCGTGTGTCGCGGCGAAGCTCCCACTTAGGGGTTCATTCAGCCGACATATCATTCGAAGCATTTCCACCGTCGAGATATTCATGGCGACGGGAACCGTCGGCGCGGGGGACTGTCGAAAGTTTCACGCGTTACACGCTCATCGAGAGAGAGAGAGAGAGAGAGAGAGAGAGGGGGGGGGGAGAGAGAGAGAGGGAGGGAGAGAGCGGAGAAATCCGACGTCGGCGTGACGTCACTGTCGCCCGGTGTGTTTACGGGCGTTGAACTCTCGTAGGAAACAAACCCGCCGCTTTAATCACCGATCCGCCGCCGCCGCCTTGAACGCACTTCCCTCTCGGACGCACGTTCAAGTTTAATGGCCGACAAAACGTTTCCGGCTTTATTAGAGACGGCGAGCGGGACGCGAAAAAGGAGGGCGCGCGTCGTCGCGCGCGGAGAGGGACGGCGACGGGCGGTGCGGGGGAGCCGGCTTTTAATCGCCGTCGCGACGCTCCTTTTTTGCACCTCTCGCGGGCGCTCGCGCTCGCGCTCGCACCAGTGTTGGAATCCACTTTAACGGACCTCGCTAATTACCGAGAGCGGGGTAGCTCCGCTTATTTGCCTTGACTCTGATTAACCTTCCACGTGTTCCTGCGCTCTGCGCGCCACGGCAACGGAGAAAGAGAGAGAGAGGGGGAGAGAGAGAGAGAGAGAGAGATCAAGCCGACCGCCCGCCGTCCCAGCCGTACATAATCGCTTTATACGCGTTTCTCTCCCTCCTCCCCCTCCCCCTCCGCGCGGATGTATCGCGAATATGAAAATTTAACGCTCTCGCTGTCGCGCGATCGGATTCGTCGCTGCGGCGCACGAACATTCCTCTTCCGTTCCTCTCTCTCTCTCTCTCTCTCCGAGGGACGTCGCGCGATCGCTCGCTCGCTCGCTCGCTCGCTCGCTCACAATCGCGTGCTACGTGCTCGCGTACTCGAAAGTCGGCGATCGCGAGGAGCATCCGTTTCCGAGGAGCGGCCGACGCCGAGTGATATCGCAAGAAGCGTGACTCGACAGGCGGCACGTACGATCGGGCGCGCATTAGCGGCGCGCCCCCTTAAACGATACCCGCGACACAGGCTTATCCGTTTCGGCCGCGTTTACACGCGAAGCAAATATCCGCGGGCGATTATGCCGGTAAATCAGGCGCGCCCCCCTCCCCCCCTCGCCGCGCCGGAGGATGGAACAATCCGTGGCGGCGCACGATCGCGAAAATTCAGCGCGTCGGATGCGCCTTATCTCGGCCGAAGAACGTGCATATCGGGGAGGCGGTCAGATAAGGATGATCCACCGAAGCCACCAGCACCTACGGAGCGCAAGCAGTCGGCGCAGAAAATTATGTGTGCCTCCGTAAAAGCGCCGTGCCCTCGTCCACAAACATCGCCGAGCCCCTCGGCGAACAGGGCAGGGCTTGCGAGGGTGAGACAGGGAGAGGAAGAAGAGAGAGAGAGAGAGAGAGAGAGAGAGGGGGCGGGGGCCGAGAACGAACGACCGCGGAGGAGCGAGGGAAAGGAGAGATTCGGAGGATAGAGTCGGGTCGTTTCCTTCCTTCCGTGAGTCTCGCCTTTACACCCGCTGTATCAAGAGGGTAACTAATCTTCTTTTACAGCGCTCGGCGCGCTCGGAATTGGTTGCTCTTCCAAGGCGATTTTTGAGCGCCGTGTCAGCGCGAAATTTCAAGCCGGCCGGCCGGCTGCGTCAGGTGCGTCAGGCTGTCGAGAGAGAGAGAGAGAGAGAGAGAGAGAGAGAGAGAGAGAGAGAGAGAGAGAGAGAGAGAGAGGAGAGACAGGAGAGAGAGGGGAGAGACAGGAGAGAGAGGGAGAGAGACGCTGAGGTGACAACGAGGAAGGGACACTCTTGGAGAGCGAGAGCACCGCCATGCCGATTCCAAGCGCCGTTTCATGCAGCTGTTGTCTATTGTCAGATTTCGCGGCCGGGCTCCCCTAAACACATGCGCACACGAGGGGGGGGGGGCGGCGGCGGCCAAGTCGCGTGAAGTTGCGAAGGGCGCGCGCGCGCGCACCGGAGCGATTCGTCAGTGTCGATGGCCGGGCGAAACGCGCGTTTATCGCGTCGCCGATAAATTACCAAGGACAGCCAGATATAAACGTTACGGTCCATTAACCGGAAACTCCTCGCGTAATGCTCGTCTCCGCGTAACGTTAATTTCAACGCGGCCGCCCGCTCACGCGGGCGTTGTACGCGGAAATGGAAATGCAGTTTTATTACAAAGGTACAAAACCACTCGCCAGGGACAAGAAACGAATTCAGCGCGCTTCGCTTCGAGCGCTCATCCCGTCCCTTTCTCACGGCCGGTCGGTAAACGCGCATTTTTCTCGTCGTAAAATTAACTCTCTTTTCCTCCGTGCCTTCCCACCCGCCCTTGCTCCTCCTCCTCCTCCTCCTCCTCCTTCTCCCCTTCTCTTCACCCCCGCCCCCGCCGCCACTTTTGCGACCCCTTCTTCCGACCCGATGGAAAAGGTTATTCGTATCAGGGGGAGGGGCGGGGAAGGGGCAGAATGGGGCGCGCGTACCCTTTTCCGCCGCAGATTACTTCAAAGCAAATATTCTCCGCGCGTTCAAAGGAATTACAAGGATATAACTGAATCCGTCGAATTTTTGTGTCGCGGTTTTTAAAAGCAAGATTGCCGCGCGGTACGACGAGCAAAACGACGGTGGAGGCGGGGAAAGGGGGAGGGTAGGAGAGCGCGTGCTGCAGCGGCGGAAAGACAAGGGGAAAAGAGCGGGCGAAAAAGGAACGAGAGAGAGAGAGAAGGGACGAACTTAATACGTTATTGTCCGGCGCGCGTGTGAAGCCCCCTCCCCCGCTCCGGCAATCTGCGTAGCAATCAGAATTATAGTATTGGTTTTCCCGAGCGCGCGCGCGAAGATTGAAAATTCCATCCGGCGCGCCACCGAGATGCATCCGAAAAATTGGCAATTATTTAAAAATCACGCTTCCCGCGCGCGCATGGCTGTGTACGGCGGATTGTTTCGCGCGTAATCCCGTGTGCGCTCTCCGACTGCGAACGATCCGATTTTCACGGGGATTCGCTAATGGCGGCCTTCTTTCTTACCTGCCTCGGCGGCACCGGGACATATCCTTCCCGAATCGCCCCTCCGCTCCGCGACACCTCCGCGGATCATCGAGCGCATTCCGGGCTTCCGACGAAATCACGACGAAAATCTGACGCGCGTCCAAATAATAACGACCGAGTTGTGTCGGGAGTGACACCTGCGGCCGAATGATTTTATCCTGGCTGACGGCGCTGAAGGGCGCGGATCGCATTTACCTCCGGCTCGCGCGGAGGCGGCTTATAATGGCGCGTTGATATCCGAAATAACAGCGAGTCCCCCCCCGCCGTAAACGTGGCGCCGCGTAACACACGGCAGCCATGTAAGCGTTTAGATTTACTGTTTCCACTAGCCGGCAAGCAGCGAACACGGGCTTCGCCAGCATCGAGGGGCATTATGTGCCTACCGAACGAGCTAATCCGCCATATTGTGTTCCGCTGTCCGTTTGTTCAATGTGCGTGAGGGCCTCGCGATGATGGCGGATCCACCGTTGAGCGGTGCGTTTCAAGAATCTTCCTTGCTTTTTTTCTTTCAACTCTTTCCTTCTAGATGATTCCCTCAGCCTCCGCTGATCGGCTCGGTTCGTCTTGGTTAATAATAATAAATAGGGCTGGATTAACGGGGGGCAGGGGGAATTCGACACGGGGAGGAATGTGCCGTCGAGTCAATGGGACTGGTCAACCGCACCGTAATTGAGGCAGAGTTCGTCTTCATTCAATAGCTGTGTTATCGGAAGTAACACTCGAGTGGTAAAACAATGTATGATGTATTCAAGTTCCGACACACACACACACACACACACACACACACACACACATTCATACAGACACGGGCGAAACAATCCCGTCGGTGTAACTGAATTTTTCGCTGCCTCGAATAAATAGGAGCCAAATCGGGAAACTCGGTTGCAGAAGCGGTGAAGATTCCTGTGGGAGGGTTTCTGATCAGTCGATTGTTTTCAGTTACCTCAACTGAGTTTTAAGGGGATGCCGAGCTTGGAAACTCTTCCGACAGAGCATTCATTTTTTTCCGCAAAGTTTATACGTCGTATCGGCCGCGCAAAAGTACAAATGCGTTCCCGACGATGAAAGCGAGAGGGAGAGAGAAACAAATCTCGGAGCGTCGCTCGATGTGTGACGAGAACGTCAAAAATGTCCCAAATTGACATCTCGAGTCGGTCGGCGTGTGAAGACTTTCCCAATGCAAAAATTTCCGCAGCACGCGCCTATCGAAAGCGCGTCCGCCTCGTTGAGAAAAATTTCAAAGAATACTACAGTAGCTCGTCCACTGAATTTTTGGAAGCTTCAAAATGTACAGCAGGTTTGCAGGAAGATTTCTACTCACGCTTCCTTGTGTTTCTCGCTAAGAGTGGCGAAACAAAGAGGCGCACGTTTTCACAAGATCCGTATGTGCGAGAGATGTGCGAAGAGACCAGCATGATCGTGTTGGTGCTTATTGTCTCCGCGTTATCGACGCTTTTAGAGTTCCTCTTCTTTTTTTTGGCACCTCATTAACGCAGCTGAATGTTCAGACGAGTGTTTTCAGCCGCGGCTACGGAGACATCAAGACGGACTTTTCACTCGGTCCCTGTCCAGTTGCGCGAGCTGAGATCTTCTTTTCCACGTCGAATTACTCTCGAACCGAGAAGATCCGCTCCGATCACGACACTATCGACTGATTCTACCGACCACATTCTTTCGCGCGTAGCGCTAGGCGAGTACAGGCGCGTTCGGGTGCATGACAGAAGAAACGGACCGAGTATAATTTGATGAAAAACGCCAAATCTCATCCCGCCGAATAATCGCCATTGTCTTCCATCATCCCTGATACGTTATACACATCTCCACATTTTTGTGTAACACGCTGCCATAAAACTGAGTCGGTCAACGACGTCTTTGTGAGGAGCCCATCCAAACATTCGTACACATTTTTATACCCGATATACATATTTTCCACCGACAAGAAAAGATAACAACGTCGCGCCGCGCCGGGGAGGAAAGTTTGTCCCGCGTCGGTCGGAGGGTCCGCAGGAGCACCGTGTTTGTTGCGCGCACAATTCGATGGTAATTAAAATATTCCGTGCACTTGGCGGGCTCGATTCGCGAAAAACGCGTCTCTTTAACAATCTAATTGGTCCCGTTTGCATCAAACACAAAGTCTCGTAGTCCCGGCGGTAATCTCAACTCGGTCTTTACGCCATTGTCCCATAACACCCACGCCATTAACAAGTTTCGAGCTTCTTAGTCGCCCGTGCACGACGACCCTCTCTAAGGCGAAGCGTCGTCGTCGTGGTCCCGCGCCACTTGAATCCACAAAGACGGCCCGCGAGCGTCTCGAAGCCGCCAATTAAGTTAGTTACCGAATTCAACAACTCGAAAGAAGTGGTTTGCCGTGACAAAGAACGAACGACGCGGCGTTATCGGCGCGGCGCGTCTCCGCGCGAGCGAGTCTTCCGTGCGTCGTCGCCGGCGCGCCGGAAATAGATCGGAAAATCGCGAGGGAGGCGGGGGGAGGGGCGGGGGGGCTGAGAGATCGGTCGCGAAGGCGCAACCTTTCGTCTCGTTCCCCCCCACCGGCGGCGCAGTCGTCGCTGCTCGAAGCCGCCGGAAAGCGTCGGAACGACGCCGAAACGTCGATCGACGCGCGCCGCGCACGAAACGCCATCGCAGCTCGTTACTGGTCACCGCGATTCTCGCGGCATTGTCTCGCGGAGCACCCGCGGCGGGGGGAGGGGGGGGGGCGGCGACTTGGAGTTTCGGACTTGCCGGCCGCTGGATGGAAAGTCAAAGACCTCCCCGGCGCGCTCGAAAGCCGCCGATACTCAAAAGCCACCAATTAAGTCGAAAGGGGGAAAGTCCGTCGACAAGTTCCGGCGATCGCGCTCGCTCGCTCGCTCGCTCGCGATGCCCTCCTCTTCCCTCCCCTCCCGAGACGTATCACTGCGGTTCGTTTGCTAGCATCGGGAGCGCGACCGAGAAAATGCACTTTGACCTGAATCGCCGCGGCAGACGCATACCCGGTGTCTCTTGTGTACTCGGAATCGAAGTTTGCCGGCCCGCGGTCGCTGGTCGCGGCCGCCGGCCGACTCGGGAGATTGTGTCTGGTCTCCTCCTTCGCGACGGCCGGCAGAGTGGCCGGGAAGGGAGCGAGGGGGAGAGAGAGAGAGAGAGAGAGAGAGAGAGAGCAAGGGAGATTTGCCTCGGCAGGACCAAACAAGTTGAACGCTGCTGGACAACTTTCGAATAGGGTAGTCAGCTCACCGCAGCACGGATGCGGCTGCACGTGCCGGTCTCCCTTTCTCTCCCTCTCTCGCTCTCTCAAAGGGCGGCCAGATAAAGAATTATGCTGCGGCTCGGCAGGCGAGGAGGAGCGGCGAATCTAATCGCATTATGCTCTCGTCAAGGCGGGGGACGGCGGGAATTTTGCGAATTTCACGAGAGCGATATCTCTCTCTCTCTCTCTCTCTCTCTCTCTCTCTCTCTCTCTCGTACGGCGAGAGTGACGCGGCGATTATGCGAACCGATCGCATTCCCGCGTGCTAACCTAGAATCCACGTCGTCGTCGTCGTCGTCGTCGTCATGAGACGACCTGTTACCGAATCGCAGGAGCTTAGCGGAGAAATAAGCTCCATCGGCGCAGACGCTGAGCCTCTTAGCTCGCGGCTCGAACGAGGGTGAAAGAGGACTAATTTGTCTACCCACCCGCCCGCACTTGAGCGAGAATTAGGAGAAGAAATAGCTGCGGCGGCGGAGAGGAGGGGGAGGGCGAGAAGACTGGCGGTTATGGGTCACGCTCGGCTGTGCAATACGCCTGAAGAGCAGCCGTCCGTTCCGCGGAGTGCGAGCGCTCGCTCGCTCGCGCCTTGTTTCCACGATCATCATAATCCACCCCTCGACGTTGTTTTCGCACGGGTTCACGCCAGATTCCGGCGACCGAGGTGGATTAAGGATTTCCCGCTCCCTCTCGGCGGCCCGGCGCGACTACTATCCGCCCGTCGTCGTCGTCGTCGTCGTCGTCGTCGTCGTCTGTGACTCGGGAGGGGGGGAGGGGGGAGGGGAGGTGGCGAGAAGGAGAAAAAAGAGAAAAGAGAGAAGAGGAAGAAGAAGGGACGAGCCCCAATTCGAGGGTCCTTTTTTTCCACTTTCAGGGGGCAGCTTTTGCAGCTCGTTGCACAGCAGCTGGGTGAAGTAACGCTGGCGCGGTCGCGCAACAAATAGCGGTGATGGTATTGTTCGCCCGTGTCCCCGTAAAATGATTCACGAATGCGCTCGCAGAGCGCGTTTCCATTTACACGTGTATACGCATTTCGAAACGGGCTTGTTTCTGGCGGCCCGATAATCAGCACATACTGCCTTTCCGCCCGCTGCGGGAATATTTCACGCGCCACGAGCGCTCCGCCGGGGCATTGCAAGCCTCACCGGGGGGGAGGGGGGGGGGGAGGACTCACCGCAGGGACGAAGAAGCGGATTCCGAAACGGCCGCTGCTTATAAAGACGAAAGGCGGGGCGGGTCTTGGTCGGGTGCGCAGTATCGTCGCGAGGTGTGTAACGTACGTGTGACAAACTGCGCGTGCTTCGTTAAAGTTTCGCCGCTCGCACCTGAGAACGGGGCGCGCGGCCGCCCCGCGTTGTGAATAAATCTGCCGCATTGCGATAGATTTATCCGCTTTCCGCTCCCGTAAAAACGGAGCGCGCACATGCAGGCATTTTCCCGCCGATGTGCGCCCGCGTTCTTGATTTCGCCAGGTACCATCGTATATTACGCGCGGCGGCGCGCGTGTGCGCCGCATTATCAATAGGATTTACATTTAATACGCCCGTCGCGGATTACAGATCGGCCAAAGCGCGGGCGCGGAAAAGGAGTTGATTAATATTTGCACGGCTAATTTTTTCTCGCAGGCGTGTGTGAAGCAGCCGGTGAAGCGCGCGAGCGGGCAATCTAAATTTATATTTCTCCACGACATGGCGATGGGGCGGCGATACACCGCGCTCTCTCCTTATCGCGCACGCGCTATCGAGCCAGCTCTCTCGCGGCTATACGTATACGTATACATACGGCTGCAATCGGTGATACTCGCTTTAAGTCGCTGGCAGTTTTCGATAAAATGGCTTACCTGCACGCGATGCGCCGAGAATGCACGACTGCGGCAGCAAAAAGCAAGTCAGCACCAGTGGCCAATTCATCTTCGAATCTACAACACAAAAAGGAAATGTCAAAGTTGTTAGACAACACCGTCGCCGTTTTAAGTATCAGTCGCGGCGGAGGTCGCTCTCCCCGCCGGAATAAAAGTTCCGGCGACGTCGTCGCTCCGAAACGCGAACTTCGAAGTATCCGCGCGAAGTTCGGCCGAGAAAGAGAGACGAGGGAGAAAGGAAAAACGGGAAAGGGAAAGCGGCGCCGCCGTCCTCTCCCTTCGCCTTGATGAGGCGCGATGATTGTCGTCGTCTCTGGATGGCCGTCAAAATGGCCTCCGTAAACAAACGGCGGGACGACGTGATATCGGTTGCCTTCCTCGCGCTTTTCTCTCCGCTCCATCACCGCGGGCTCATATCCCCCTGCCAACCGGAGCGCGCCCACCCGCGCCCTCCCTCACGAGGAGAGCTCCTGAGAAACAACACACTCGGTGCAAATTAATGCGAGCGATACTCATTTCCAAACAACGCCGCCTCGGCACAATTAAGGAGAGCCGTCTTGTGTGCGGCAATAACGCGGAGCACGAGTGTTCCGGCCTGATCCTACCTTCGGTCAGTTATAGCCCGATACTGATGGATGTGCCTACGTCACGGAGAGGGTGAGATGGATCGTTCTTGGCGCGCGGGATAGAAACTACACCCGATTCTTGTATCGGCCCGGGAGAATAAGTAGCTCGTTGACCTCTCGAGCACGTTCGGAAATTAGAACCGCGCCGACCGGTGCCCTCTCATGCGCGATTTATCCGCGCCGTAAGGGCGCGCCGCTTAAAACAATCCGGGGAGGGTGGCGGAGAGGGTGCCAAGCTTTTCCAAACGCCTGCGTGTCGGCGAGTGGGGACACCCCGAGACCGCGTCGAGCTCTCCTCTCTCGCTGCTCGTGTAATCTTAATTCCCATATCTATATAATATATCGTATAATAAAACGTACGTAGAATCTTCAATTTTGCATTTCCACTGGCCGTTAATTACACACAGCTGGTCCATATCAAAAATCAAATCAAACCAAGTCCGCTAAACTATTTTCTTTCGTCTTTTGAGAAAGTAGCAGTTAAATTGAACGAGACTCAGCCTAAGCTGGCGCGTGCCTGTAAAACACGGCGCTGATCTTTGTTAATAATTATTGTTTATTTAACACACGTGATCACGACACTTTTTCATCATATCATAAATATATTATGCTGACGAAACTTGTCATAAATATATAACTACGCTTTCTCAAACTACACCGAGGATCGCGGCAAAAATGAAACTCGCGGGTCTTCGGCTGGATTTTTTAACAGACGAGGTTTGGGCTAATTGTGAGGGCGTCAAGCGAAGGAAAGAAATCATGCGTTTCAAATTATCCACTCTCTTGTTCGAAGCGTTAACAAAACTATTCCATCTCCCAATTTTCCCGGCACGAGCTAACCCCCTCGGTACGGAAAACGGAAATGAAAACCGTACCAGAATTGGGTGTTAAGTAGATGCTAATTTAGAGCAGCACTCCCGATTTTAGCCGCTCGAGCGGCTCAACAAGAGCACGCGTTTGAGCACGGACGGGCTGCTAGCTTGCGTCAACAAGCCAACACCCTCGCTCCTCCATTTTGCTCGTTGCTCTTAAAAGCACCAGCAGACAGCGCTAGATCCGCGCTGTGTGTACTTGTTGCTTGGCTTGTTTTCTTCCGGCGAAAGTTTTCAAAAGCGAATCCCCGCGGGAGCCCCGCTGGAGCTGTAATCGCGGCTGCAGCGGCCAGCCTCGCGCGCGCAATTAGCTCTCGATTCCGCTAAACTTACCATTTCGATTTTTCGGCGCCGCGGCGCCCGCTTAATGGAGATTAATCGCCCGGCATCTCGTCCGGCTTCGCGCGCGCGCGTTCGATCCGCGTGTCTACAGGGCCGAATCACGCTAATATCTGTAGATTCGGAGTCGCTCGGTCGCGCAATAAAAGCACGCCGAGCGCGCCGCGCACCGGTGGGAAAGCTTTTATTCGCGTCGGGCGTGTTCGCCGGGATCGCTTCGATCGCCGTTCGCTGGGGCGCCGGCGGGGGCTGCGGGGGTCGACATTCTCCGGCAGCATTTTCCGGGAAAAATCTGGCGCGACCTTACGAGGAGGAGGCGCGCGCGCGCGCGCGCGCGCGAGCGAGCTTCTGCATTCCGAATGCCGCGAATCGTCGGCAGACGCGGCGTCGAACTCTGCTCGTCCCTCTCCTCGCGCCGCTCTCTGCGTCGCCTTTTTTCCAAAGGATTTCCAAAGAAGCTAATATTCGACACAAACGACTTTTATTTCTCCCCATCAGCTCTCGACGACGGGGCGCTCCCTCGTTCGCGAAACGTAGACCCGCCGGTCGGGTGAGACGGGCGTCAGGATTCTCGGAGCGCACCTTCTGCGCGAATTTAAGGGGGAACTTGAGGGGGAGATGGCCGGATGGGGCGAATTGCAGCGGGGTGGAGAGTGACAATGTGGCGAGTCTTTGCTTCTGCCGTTCGCGATGCGCGTATCGGCGCGGCGTATCGACCTGACGCGCGAGGAAATGCGAAATGAGATGATGCGCGCGAATGGAACGCCATGATGGAAACAGGGTGAACGGGTGCACGCGACGAAAAGCGCAAGACGCAAAGGGAAACGCTCGCGCGAGGGCGTAGACGAGATATCGTGCTTTCGCCGAGTTCCTCTCCGGCGGCGCGAGCAAAAACGCGAGAAACGATTATTTCGTTACGGGCTTTATTTCTGTTCAAGGGTTACGTGATTTCGATTGCTATTTACCCACGAGTCGAAATCATGAGTCATACTTATGAGTGATCAATAATGTCACAAGAAAGCGCAATCAGAACACGCGCAATCAGACGTCAACGGCGAGAATCTATAGCCCTACGATTGTGCAAACACTTCTTCGGTCGTTATTTCGAAGGGGAGGAACAATTTCACAGCATATTTATAATCGCACTTCTTTTTTCATAACGCTTCACTTCACTCTCCGAGTCTCGCGAAATTTCTCGCCGAGCGTTCTCGTCTTCGACCAAGACGACGCGTGGATCCTCTCTCTCTCCCTCTCTCTCTCTCTCTCTCTCTCTCTCTCTGCGTCTCTCTCTTTCCCTCCGCCTCTCTCCGTCTATCTCTCCTGTGCAATCGGAGACGGATACGAAGGCGGTCGCTTCTTGCGACAGCCGTCGATTGTCTTAGGTACGCCACAATAGTTTTCAATGTCGCTTGTATGAATATCTCGGTCAATGGATGCATTCAGCGGCGACTACAATCGGCAAGTAGCACTTGAGAGCGGCAATGGGACCCGCTTCGCTGAATATCTCAGAGCAGTACATACCAATCGCATTCAATCGCTACTCGACTGTTGTCTCCGCTGAATGCGTCCAGTGTAAACGCGAAACGAGATTCAGCTGGCCGCGCGCTCACTCGCGACGAGCAAGGTGCAACGGCTGCCGGCCGACCAACGGCGACTTTAATTCGCCATCGAGAGGGATCGAACACGCGGGCGCACCTTTCGTTTTGTCCTTTCGCCGCGTCACTGTGAGCGACGTGGAAAACAAAACGGACCGGTACGTCGGAGTGCCCGCCGCGCACAACAAATCTCTCTCTCTCTCTCTCTCTCTCGCTCTCTTTATTTCTCGTATGAACCGCGATCCGTCTGAGAGAATCATGCGCTCCTCTCTCTCTTTCTCTCTTTCTTCTTCGATCGCCGGAGGCTCACCTCCTCGCGCTACGAAATCTCCTCCTCCTGCGAGAAAACACTCGTCCCGCGCACAGATTATCGAGAGGGTCCGGCCGGTGAGATTTTCCCGACACGCTTCACGTTAATCCGTGCGCGCGCATTTATTCTTGTTTTTTTCTCTCCTCCCTCTCTCTCTCTCTCTCTCTCCCCCCTCCCTTCCCTCATTCGTTTTATTTTATTTCCCGGACGCGGGGAGATACTCGACGCGGATTCGGCCGATTTGCATCGCAGGGACCGCCGGATAATTGACTACTCGCTGTAACGTCAAGTACATTAATTAAACGATGATATTTCATACGCCGAGCGATTAAACGGGCGATATCCTCGCATTGCCGCAAATACGGGCGGCCGCGCATTCGTATATATTCGCGGACGGATAAAATCGCTCTTCATCGCGCAGAATTTTCAAATGAAATCCCGTCGGGGGAGAGAGAGAGAGAGAGAGAGAGAGAGAGAGAGAGAGAACGCGCGCGGTCCGGACGCGTCAGCAGCGAGCAACCTCGGCGTAAATAAAGAATCCCTTCCGTAAGAGGCAGCGTCGTCGTCGTGGTGGTTGTCGTGTCCTTCTCCAGGGCGAATCGACGACCGGCGTCTGCTCGCGTCGTCACGCCGGCACCGCTGGCTTCCCGCGACACAGGCGGGAACTAATATCCGCGAAGGAACCTTTATTTTTCTTTATTAGCCCGTTCGTCGCGCAACAATGCCGTGCCGTGCCATGCCGCGGGTGAGCACCGCCGGTGTCAATGGTCTGGCTTTTCGCAAGCTCCCAAGTCGGGCCTGCAAACCGAGCAAGAGGCGGGACACCGAGCGGAGCGGACCGAGCCACATCTGCGGATTCCCGCGGAATATCGCTGTCGTCTACGGGAACAAAGGAAAACAGGAGATAGCGCGGCCGCGCTACGGGGAGCGACTCGGTCGAGGGAGCTCCGGGAACGTCATTCCCGTGGAAGAGGGGAAAGAGAAGAGAGAGAGAGAGAGAGAGAGAGAGAGAGAGAGAGGAAGGAAGAAAGAAAGGCGAAAGCTCGACGGAGAGAAATGCCAGGGAAAGAGAAAGGGGACGGAAGGGGGGGGGGAGAGCGTCGCCTCGAGCGTCTCTTCGTGCCGGTCTCTTCGGTCCTTACCTCTTCCTCGCTGGCGTTGCACCCTTGCTCTCTGGGCAACCCTCTCGGCCATCGCACCCCTCGACCACCATGCACAGCTCCTCCAAATAGCCATGTGACGCTACCAGCTACCGTATTACATTCCATACGCATACACACATACGAGTAAACGTGCGCACACCGACACCGCCGAGAGCGAAGGCGAATTCTGCCGAGTTTTCCTCGAATTTACCGAAAATTCCTTGAATTTTGCCGAGTTTGCTGATCGTACAAGATACACCCGCGTACACCCTTACACATATACACACGCACGCACGCACGCACGCACGTAGCTTCCGTATGCGGGGAGGCACGGGCGATCGCAGTTACCGATCTTCATGACACGCACGCGCAAACGAGCGTGTTTCGCGGCTCCTTCCGCGCGGTTGTACGTGTGTGCGCGTGTAGTTACATTTTCTCGGAGCTTTTCCACCCTCCGCTTTCAATCTTCTTTCCCGCCGCCACTCACGCCCCCGGACGTGGACACGTAGTTGTCGAGTTTTACGCTCGCGAGACGGCGGTATTCCGTGCGCGCGATCATGATCGCCACCGCGATCGTGCTCGAAACGGCTCGAGAGACGCGCTCATGCTCGCGGAACGCTAGCTGCGACCCACACACACACACACACACACACACACACATACACAAACACACAGAGCATGTGCGCGCAAGTGGCGCAAAGTTGGCGGAGAAAGTCGAAAATTCGTAAGAGAAACGGCACACGCGGTGTTCCGTTCGGCCCGGCCCGTTAATAGCCGGTTATTATTACGCTATAATAACGTTAGGCAGCGCGCACACGCGCCGCGGCATCTGGAAATTCAAGGGACGTTCGATTATTGATGCACCACATTCAATTTATTCGAGACTATTACTGCGAGCCGTGGCGCTATTTACTCAGTGAAATATTAACTTACTTGCTTTGCGCGCGCGCGCGCGAGGTTACTAATTGCATTAATAATATATTCTTCAATTACGCTGAAACAACAATCACGCGCATAATATTTGCATATGTTAATTGAGGTTCGCCTCTATTAATAATCTAATATTTATTTGTAATACACGCGCCAGAGAGCGCGCTTTTTAAAATGCGAGCGGAACGTGTCTCAGTTCGGAAACAACAATACCGGGCGGGGATTTGGTTTTTTTTCTTTTTTTCGTTTTTTGTATCGTGAAAATAATGGAAGTCGGTGCTTTCTACGTTTTCGGGGACCGCTATGATTTTGCAGAATCAAAGTCGGAATGGTAGATATAACGACGCGTTTCTCTCATTACAATTTGTAGAATGAACAGCAAAGCACCCTCGCCGGTATTAAGCACTTTCGCGAAACGTGAGTAGAAGAGACACGCACTTAAATTTCATCACGCGATTTCCGGTCGAAGAGCAACTCGTGAAAATTATCTATATCGGGTAAAATCGACGTTTATTTTGCAGGAAATGTCATCTGTGCGAAAAACGTTGAAATGTCACTACGTTAAACCGATATACGGACGATGTAACACGATGAAACGATATCTCATTCCCGTATTATGTTTTCATCCCAAACATTTCCGGATTTTGCTGGATAAATTTATGTAATTAGTTCTTCCTCCCGCGGGGGGAAAAAATGTGGAATGGCTAGCTGAGGTTACTGCGTATTCAACGTATTCATTCGCGGACATTAATCTGAAAATAGTTAACGCACAGCCGACATTTCGTGCGGCTCGCGAGGTGATGTAATGTTATTACACGCGAAAGCCTATTTAGCCGGAACAGCAATTGTTGACGCGATATCGTTGACGATATCGGATAGCGTTTCGAGGTATCATTTCTCGCGCGGCCGTTGCCTGCGCGATACTCGCGCCGACGCGAATTTACGCGATCAGTCGCGAGCGCGGTCGCATTTTAATTTGCATAAAGTAACCACGACAGGGTCAGCCGGAACAATGTCAAATTGTTATCGGAGCGAACGTACGTACGTCGGACAGGCCGAACGCGCGATAAAACTCGATAGCTGTCGTTTATTTCTGAGTCGCGGGATAATCGGACGCTCTCGCGCGAATTACTTTCGCGCGCAACTTCCACGTCCGTTGAAATTACCCTCCCCACCCCCGGCAGTTGAGGTCCGTATCGCACACGTTGCTCGGCAAATGCTTATCAATTTCCAAACTGATTTGGCAAAAATACACGGCGACGTGCCCGCGCTCGGCCGACGCTGAAGAACGACGAAGAACGACGACGATGACGACGACAACGACGAAGAATGACGACGAACGACGACGATGACGACAAAAACGACGAAGAACGACGACGATGACGACGATGACGACGACGAAGAACGACGAAGAACGACGAAGAACGATGAAGAATGACGAAGAACGACAAAGAACGACAAAAAACGACAAAGAACGACGAAGAACGACGACGACGACGACGACGACGACGACGACGATGAAGAACGACGACGAACGACGAAGGATCGTTTCGCTGTTTGGCGAATTCGCGACGATCCGAACGAACTTAATCCACGAGGACTCCTGCCTTCCTCGCTCGCACCCTCGTCCCTCCCTCCTCTCTGTCTCCTTACAGCCGTACGCGCACTCCGAGACACTCATTTAAGCGCTCATTTCTGCCCGTACCCAATCTACGCCGTTAAGATGAGCCAGTTAATATCCGATGCATTATCTCGAGGTTCCATAATCCAGCCGGACGATATTAAGTGTCCGATTACATCGTTACATTTGCCGCCGCCCTGCGCGCGCGCGCGCGCGCGCGCGCATGCAATTGCAAACAAATAATTCGATCATGCCGATATGTACATACACGACCACTCGTGTGCCCCGGGCCCTACGAGTGCGCGGCGCTCTCACCACGTCCATCGTGACTCGTAATCGAATAAAGTGCAACTGTTTACGGGCAATTCTCGTGCAACGTTTAACCGGTAATTCGAGCTAATACCGCTTTAACAAATAATACGATGCCGGCGAGCGCGAGGGGAAAGAGACGAAGGCGGGTAGACGGACAGACGGACGAACGGACAGAAAGAGAGGGAGGGGGGAGAAGCATAGATGAGAGAGAGAGAGAGAGAGAGAGAGCGAGTTTAATTTGCAGATAATTACCTTGCTAGCTACTGAGCTTCGCTCGCAGAGAGAGAGAGAGAGAGAGAGAGGGAGAGAGAATTGTAGCTACTCCTCCTGCCGTGCACACGCGCGCGCATCAACGTCGACGAAAAATTATATCGGACCTTCGCCGAGCGGCGGTATCCTCGCGTGCCTTTGTCCGAGATCGATGTGTACTCAGGAGCAAGGAGATCTCGCTTTGTTTCCTTGCCGAGTGAAATTACATTTGACGCGGAACTCTGACGAAAAAGAGTACAAGAGAGAGAGAGAGAGAGAGAGAGAGAGAGAGAGAGAGAGAGAGAGACAGAGAGAGAGAGAGAGAAAAGGAAGAAGAAAAGATGGGAATTCTTTATATCCCATCTTCGCGCGCGAATTTATCGCGAAATTCTCGTCGTTTCGCGCGCGAGGATGAGTATATATTGAAAATTATGCGCGCGCGCTTCCGTCGGAATGAATAATTTTCCACTTTGGTATCCGTACGAGCAGCAGCGATTCAGAGCCCACGGTGCGATTTCATTAATGATCGGAAAGAAAAGGGAGAAAAAAATGCAGGATAGGAGAAAAAAGATACGCGCGCGGGGGCACACGCTCGGAGCGCGCGCATTAATTTGCACGGAGAGCCGCGCTGTAATGATCTGACGTCACGATTCGGATCGTATCGTTGCGTCATAGCGGCATCGAGAATTTGCATTGCGTGACGAACGGCCACGGTGAGATTTCCGCGATACAATGCGTCGTAAAAAGTGAATTATGGTTTGCACGGCCAATGTAATCGTAGGACGACGCAAACGAGAAAGAGAGAGAGAGAGAGAGAGAGAGCGCTGGGTCAGGTCGGTGGCGAGGATCCTACGGCTCGTCGACATTTAATTTTGCAAGTCAAACATTTATAATCGAAGATTTCTTTTGCGAGAAAAGCCACAATGTGGGTCTCGCTCGCAATTCGGGTAAACTTTCGAAGATCACTCGCATCTAATTGCTACGAATCTACGTTATGTATCGCTCCCTTTACGCTGTTTTCTCAAGTTCGTCTATGCACTGTGATTATATATTTATATGATAAGAGATTTATTAATAAAATATTTGTTGTAACCTAATCTGGCCGATTACTGGCGCAGAGTGTTGCCCGATTCTTTAATTTAAAATCCGCTAAAAAGAGCGTTGGCTGTAGGAGAACAAGCACACGATCGCGGTAAATTCATCTGCGAAAGAAGTGCGATACTATAAGCGATATATAATGTTATCAAAACTTTTTTGGCGCTAAGGTTCTTGGTCGATGGAAACCCATTAAAGGGCGTTCATTTGAGATCATTTGAAGTATTCCCACCAAAATTCACGGCAACGGATGGTTTTCGGACTTTCACCCGCGCCCATCGCGCAGGTTTGGTCTCTTTGAAAAAAACATATCGGTTTTTATATCCCTGAGCAAATAACGTTCAATCGGCGAATGATGGAACAAATTTCTGAACGGAGTTCCCGCGGCCTCAAATGTACTGCGCAGTGGTGTTTTACAATTTTTCGAAAATATTTTCCAACCCGTCGCCCGATTTATAAGTTTTCCGGGCACGCTGGAGTTTTTTATGGTCAAATAAAGGATTATTTTATGCCGAATTCACATATATATATATACATAACGCGTAAAACAAAAATACCTCTCCGAAAAAGCAGTTTGCAGCAATTAGCAGGAAACACACGCCGCGCGCGCGCGCGCGCGCGCGTATGCAATACGCGCGCTATTTTATCGTGTAATAAAATTGTCACATGCGTGCAACGTGAAAGGATTTGGTGTCATTAATTTAAAAAGAAACCGTGCCGCCGCGAAAATATGTGCCAAACGTATTAACATACCAATAAAAGCGTCCATGCTTTTACATCTCACTCAGCCGCGTAAAAGGCTGCGCGATTTTTTTCCAAATGACTATCCCGGCCTTCAAACGTGCGTTTTGCCGGACAGAATCGACGAAACGGCGTGTCCTTAATTTCTGCCCAGACTTACCGACCAGACAACAATCAAGTCAAAGGATACTCTCGTCGCTTCGCCTGTCGCTACCGATCTTAATCTTCCGCTAAGCGTATTTCCGTCTCAGCCGTTTGCTGTTACATTCGCTTGAATTGATAGGACCATTCGGCGGTGCTTATTCGTGTTTTGTGATCCCGGCAATCGTTTCGTGCGGTGTAATATCTCATCGCCCACTGATCCAACGTACACATGCACGCACACAGACACTCACGCATGCACACAGACGGGGAGAACGGATCGGTGGCGAGCGTGTGTCTCGCGCGCTCCACCGGCGATATCATACTCCGACGTACAGGGTGTACAGATTGAAATCCGCCCATCGATCGAGACGGTGAATTCCACGATACGGGTCCGGTGGCACGTACGGAAAGACAGGGCCGGCGCTGTGAGCAGAAATACCGGAGTGCCATGGGAATCCTGCATTTTTTCTCGTCCGATATAGGACACGAGGAGGCGAGAGGAGCAGGAAAGGAGGAGAGACCGACACAGATAGCTAGAGACAGAGGTAGGAAGAGAGAGACAGAGAGAGAGAGAGAGAGAGAGAGAGAGAGATACGGCCGGATATTCAATTAATCTTCACCGGAAATCGATTTCAGCGACACGCTGCGCGCGCGCGCGCGCGCTTATATTCCCCTCCAAGTATATTTTTCTCTCGGGTAATACCGGGATCGAGCGAGCGCGAGAGGACGGACAGACGGAGAGCGGGGCGCGCCTCGAGCCGCTCTGTAACGTCCAATTAATTCCGCGGGCACATCCGCGGAGATATAAAACATCCGAGGATCGAGCGCGCGTGTCTTCGATCTGGACACCGACTCGCCGCGCCGGCGAGAGAGAGAAAGAGACACGCGCCGTCAAGGATGTAAAACACGTACTCGCGTGATCGTAATACCACGTCGGGGGGGATCGTTGCGAAAGGGGAGGGGGTAAAGCGCGCTGGATATATCTCGATTTGAAAAGAAAAAATAGATGGCTCGCGCGAAAGCTCGGTCGGTCCGTCGATACTTGAAATTCGCGGCGGCGGCTACGGCGATGGCGACGGCATTAGACGGCGCACAGCGAGACACCGCCGAGGGAAACGTTGTCGTGTTATTTTTCGACCGCTAACGACACGAGCGAGCGGTATTTTTCATTACCGCTCTCCGACAGCGCGCTTTTGTTGCTCCCGCGAGCCATCGATCGGCCGATCTCGTCTAACGCTCGCGTTTATACGTACACATGCATGCACCGAGACACACACACACACACACACACACACACACACACACACACAGGCGCATACTCCAGCGATCGTGCGGGCAGCATGTAAAAACGTAAAAACGACCGCGCGCTGAAAACGCACGCGAATGAACGCGTTAACTGATAATCGATAACTCTTATTATTTTCCGCACGGGGAATACTAAATATCAAGCGTACTGAGCGAGAGAGAAGGAAAGAGAGAGAGAGAGAGAGAGAGAGAGAGAGAGAGAGAGAGAGTATCGAACGCGAGCTATGCTCGCTCGCGCACTTTAATGGGATAACTTTGAGAAATAAAAGCGTGCGGTTTAATTCCGCGGGTATCGAAGATTGATTATGAGGCGGATAACGATCGGGCGCCGTGCGCCGCGCGGCTTTTTTTGCCTTTGTTCGAGCCGGCGGAGCTCCGCTTAATTTTATTAACCCTTAATTATGCCGCGCTATTAATTATGCAGCGCTATCCGCAGAGAGCGCGGCCGCGATCAACGGCCGCGTGATTATTTGCGGAATTGAGATTTAAATCCCGGCGCGGAAAGCGCGCGTTCTTCTTCATCCGAGGGAGTCGCGCTGTAGAGCGCCGCGCGCGCAGCTACGACGAATTCGGGCTCGTTATCGATTGTAATTCGGACGCTAATGCTCTCTCTTGCTGGGGGCTCGCTCGCTGATATAAATAATTGCGCTCGTAATCCGATGTCGTGGCGGAATAACGCTAAGAACGTATAATAAAATCCGGGACGTGCACCCCCCCTCGCTCTTTCGCGATCCTCTCTCTCTCTCTCTTTCCCTCCCGCCCAACCCTCTCTCCCTCTTTGCTCTCTCACCGCCGGCACCACCCCTCCGTTGTCGCGGGGAACGACTGAGGAGATTAAGATAATATCTGAATCTTACGTCTCATTCTTCCAGCTTGCCTTAATCTCGGTTTAAACTCCACGGCTTCCTGTTAAAACACTCGATTTCCGAGCCTTAAGCTCCTCTTAATCCATAAGAGAACATTACTCGTCGATTAATTGCATTAAATGCTTAATACTTTTTCCCCCGAAAGTACGTTAAATACTTTGATACTTAGGTTAGAGTCCGTTCTAACAAGACTTTAAAAAGCCACCCTCTCCCGCCTCCCCCCATCCCTCGCGATAGCGCCGAGCGAGAGCATCGTCGCGCGTTCGGCTTCTTCCCCGTCCCCCGCCCCGTTATCGATTGATCAATAAATCACCGCATAAATGAGCACTTATAATTCTTCCCCTCTGTTTTTCTCTCTGCTCTGCTCCACCCCGCTCTCGGATCTCGAGCCATCATCCGTCGATGATAAGGAGGGACCGGTTTTGCGGATTAACGGGGATTCCGCGCACGTGTAATGCAACGACAATGGCCGGAGGATGAAATTAACGCATTGTTCCAGACGTATCGCCGGATTTAATCACTAAAACACCGCGAGCGTCCCCGCGTCTCAGTTCTATTGTCCTCGTCGCGCGGGTGTATGCAACAAAAATTATTATATATTCGATTTATTCGATATCGAAGGGATCCATAATGTATAACAGATAATTCCGCTTCGGCCGAGCGGTGTAACGGATTAAATGTATTCTGACTGTCATTCGCTGAATATCAGGTGAAAAGGAAACACCGGACCGTTTAGCGCGTAATAACGCGATGTACAATCGAGAGAGGGGGGTGAGAGGGGGGGGGAGGGGACGAAGAGAGGGAGAGAGGAAGAGAGAAACGGAGTAAAACTGTGTCTTGCCGCCGACAAAAATAAAAAAAAAACAAAGAAAACCGCGCGGCGGCGCGAACGTCGACTTTAGAATTTGAATTTTTTGCATCGGCGGGCAGAGAGAGAGAGAGAGAGAGAGAGAGAGAGAGAGAGAGAGAGAGAGAGAGAGAGAGAGAGAGAGAGAGAGAGAGAGAGAGAGCGGCGGGCTAATCCACAAAACAAACTGGATCCTTTCGAACGATTAATTTAGCCGGCCATTATCGGAGATCGATCGTCATTTGAATAATCTTGATCTACATATTCCCCATTTAATTACCGGCAACGCGAGCGGCCGGCTTTAATCCGCGGACTACCGCGCTTACAAAGTCGCAGCGTGGCCGCGGGCTATTTTTACGCGGCCGAAAGTTTTCTACGCGGCGCGATTTGTCAACCGGAATATTGCGCGCGAGAGGGAGAGGGAGAGAGAGTGCGCGCGCGCGCGCGCGTCCTTTTGTGCTTTTGTTCGGCTGTTGTTCATTGTGCTCGTTTTGCGACCGACACTTTGTATTCCGTACATAGCGCGCTGCGATGCGCGAAACAAATCAGAGCGACGCTAATGCACGCGTTCGAAGGCCCCTCGCGCAATTTTTGCGTCGCGCCGCGCCGCGTCGCGCCGCGTCGCGTCGCGTCGCGTCGCGTCGCGTCGCGACGCCGCGCGTTCTCTCTCGGTGTGTTTTCGCGGATAAAAATCGGCAGGCAGAAAGATCGCCAGAAATGCGCGCGCGCGAGTATACGTACGTAGCGCAGGCGAGCCGTACGTAACCCGAGATAATGGCCCCGGCGATGATTTATTACCAGCGTGGCCATTGTAATGCTCCGAATTACCGTTAACTCGTACAACCATCTGCCCGCGAACATTCTCCCATATAACTCGTACAACGAGCGCGCGCCCCGCCCCCGCCCCGGGTATGTTTGCTAATAAAAATAAATCACGAACGGCGGGGCCAAACTAATTCGCTACAAGCTCACTTTTTGTCCTCTCCTTCGAGTTAATACAACGCCACCGGGGGGTGTAATATCGAGAAACTCGCGGTTTGCCGGGCGTTGAGAGAAGGGTGGGCCGCGGCTAGTACGTGGTTGCATTCTTCTCATCGAGACAAAGAAAAATGTTCCGCTACACGTAGCGTCTAAAACGCTTGCTTGAAGGCTTTTGCACGAGTCGAGTCAAGAATCTCGAAGAATTCAGAATTATACAGCGCTTCACGCGGCGGACCTTCTCAGCATTCTCTTTGCTTTCTGCCTTTCTCTAATTTTTCGAGATTCGTTTAAGCAAATGTTACTTTCTCTCGTGTATGTGTTACGTAAACGTCGTAAACGGAATTGATTCTCTTAATCTCGACCCGGCGCGCTGAATTTTTTCAAGCAAACGTCGTCTTAGACGCTACTTTCATCGAGCTACTTTTTACTCGTCTCGATGAGAATGCGACTAATAACCAAGCGATCCTCTTTGAAACATTCTGCTGAAAAACACACACTTTGGATGATCCGTGGTAACTCGAGCTCGACGGCCGAAGGAAGGATGAGAAAGAGAGAACCGACACCTATAAATGTAACTTCGACGCTTCTCCGACGTTCTCTCCCCCCTCCAGTGCCCGACACGAGCGCGAATACCGAAGTTCGAATTCTGCCGCGAACAAATACAACCCCGAAAGTGACGTTAACGAGCCAGACGAAAAGTTAAATATTCAAGCGGTGCTGGAAAAATCATATCGACTCGAGCGTGTCCTGCCTGTCCGCATCCCGTCCTACGTCCTTTCCCGCACGACTTCCTCCGCACTCTCGCCCTGCGCGGCCGACTTCACCCTTGGCCCTCGCGCGCGCATTATAGATTCCGCAGTCAACGGGTTAACAATGCCGCGCCCCGACAAGTGCGATACATCGTTGCAGAGATAAGGTTGACCGGCGGAGAGAGTGATTTATCACCGCCGCCGTCCTCCCGCCCTCCCCCCCCTTTCTCTCTCTCTCTCTCTCTCTCTCTGTCTCTTGTAATAAATCGATTCGCTATTGACGAATAATCGTAAGCACTTCGCGCCGGCAACGACGCGGCGACAAAGGCCGCGAGATATCGCTCGGCTCGCACGGAAAATCGCGATTGGATCGGCCGGCCGGCGGCGGAGTTCATCGGTCGCGCGATCCGCGTTTCGGTATCAATTATCGCGCGATATCCGCAAGGAAATTATCGACGCGACGGATAACAGTTAATTTACCGAAATGGCGTATCGATCAGTATCGACCGGCGCGCGCGATAGCGGCACAATGAAGTAACGGAATGGAGAAACTTCCTTTATGCCGCGCGCCGCCGCTGCATGCCTGCCAACGTGAAATTGGAGTATTATGGAGCCCGGCCTAGTGCATAATTATTCCTGCACGGCACGTCATGACGCAGCAATTGAATAGCAATCGAATTGCAGAGGATTACATGACCTGTGTATTAAACGTATCGGCAAAATAGAGAGAGCGAGAGCACAGGGACGGGCGGAAAGAGAGAAAGAGAGAGGGGGAGGGGGAGGGGAGGGGGAGAGAGAGAGAGAGAGAGAGAGAGAGAAAGCTGCCGGCCGTAACCTCGCCGTGCCGGCGTCGACATTTATTCGGTTAAAATACAAGCGTCGCAAATAGCGCTTTTACACGGCCCGCCATTTGCAACGGGCATTACAATTCCGCGCGCAAGGGGCGCGTCAACAAACGCGTCGATGGCGATTCTTACAAACGCGCCGAGAGACGCAGTCTCGATACTCTCGCCGGATGCGCGAACGATCGGACGTGCGAAATCGAGAGCGAAATTTCGCGACGCGACGTTGAGGACGAGATAGCAAAAACACTTGAAAAACCGCAGAATAAAGCGTTGTCGCGAGCGGCAGGGGGAGGAGGGGGGGAAGGGACGGTCCGATAGCGCGTTCGCGTACACGGCTATAATATCGACGCGCGGGCGTGCCGTTAATCAAAGAATTAATCAATCGTGTCAGGAATTGATCAATGTCGGACGCGGTATATCCTCGTTGCAGACAGGAGGGCTCGTCTGATCGATGCGAACTAATTTGCCGTGTCTCCCGACGTGACAGACCCGAGAGTCTATCTCCAGTCTATCTCCAAGTAATACTGGGATTAAGGATGAGCAACTTCGGGAAGGCGCGCGAGCGAGCGAACGGGAGAAATAGAGAGAGAGAGAGAGGGTGGGGGAGGGGAGGCAGGAAGAGATGGAGAGGGAGGGAGGGAGGGGACTTCCTTCCGTCTGCTCTCCTTTACGTTTGTCACGTCGCGCGAATTCAAGAAAATATATGTGGTTGACGTGAGGAATGGGAAAATTGGCGATTACCCGCCTCGATCGGGCCTCTATATTTCAGCGCCGCGATCAAGAGTACGGCATCGAGCACGGGGCGTAAACGGTGTCACGGGACTCATCACGTCGCTCGTAAAAATCAAATAAAATTATTCACTCTGGTGCGCGCGCATGCTCGCGCGTCGCGCGCCTTCCCGTAGCCGCGCCGGGTATTTGATCGATACCGTATAAGCTAACGGTATGTTTATCCCGCGACGTTATGAGAGATTAGACGTCGTATTTGTACGGTGAAATGATAGAGGAGAGTTTGGAAGAGAAAGAGCGAGAGAGAGAGAGAGAGAGAGAGAGGAGCGATATGAGGTGTGCAACGTATAAATACACAATGCGCTCGGATAGGACGCGGGATGCAACAAACGACTGAGGAACCGCTTCGTCGAGTGTTTCTTTGTCGCCTAGTTGAAATTTGAAGAAGCGAGGTGGGCGACTTGGAGAGGAGGGAGAAACAGATATTTCTATCACAATAACGGTTTAAGTCGTTGACTTGAGATTTAAGTCGAGCTTGAGCGGAAATATGCATGCGATGTATCTGAATAATCGAAGAATCGTGCCTTTGAATTTTCTCGTCGATTAGCTGAATCTTTGCAAAACAACAGGGAGATAGAAATATCTCTCTTACGGATATCGGAGCTTTAATGAGGCTTGATTGAAAATATGTACGCGACACGACAAGTATAATAATTAAGGAATCGCTTCTATGTGTGTATTTTTATCGCCCGGTGAAAATTTAAGAGAAACGTTTGGATGTTCAGCAAAGCTTAGAATAGAAAGCATAGCAGATGAGACACGAGAAATAATTAAAGAATCGCTTCTCCGAGCGCTTGTCGCCGAAATTTCAAAAAAGCGGCATCAGTCATACAGATGTCTCCCGGCCGTTTGGATGTTCGATAAAGCTCGAGCACAAATATACACGGTGCATTAAAAGATTAAAAAAGTCGTTCCTTTGAGTGCCTTCGGCAGTCGTCTGAAAGTTTAACAAGCGAGGAGGGGGGGGGGGGAGAGGAGGAATGTGAAGGTATTTCCACCGTAGCAAACATATTCATATTTCACGCTGCTATTTTCTCATAATTGATCCGAGCTGTTCGAACCAATTCGGCAGAAGCGCTCGTCCGTCAACGGGACAGCTGGTCGATAGCTTTCCCGAGCAAGTAGTCACATCCAGCGAAGACAACGGCTTCGGACAACGCGTATGTATACGCTTAAGGAACGCGGGATCGTCGCGGGTATCTGAGCATCTGTCAAATTACCGGCCTCCGCGTCGCGCGCGCGCGCGCGTCATCGTCTGTTATCGCGCGCACGTAGGCGCGCGTTACGCGATATCCCGGCGTGCGAGGATAATTGATCAAGGTATTTATTGGCGCAGCGAGCGAGACGCCGTACGCCGAGGTAATTCGGCCGTGCAATGTGCGTGATGTCGAGAGCCGGCTCTCTATTCACGCGCGCACGACACTTCGGCCAGGAGCAGGACGCTGCCGGAGAGCGCAGGGAGAGTGAAAGTGGTGTGTTGCGATGCCGGATGAGGAGGACTCACCACACACACCCACACACACACACACACACACACACACACACACACACAAAATGGACGTTACGACGAGCGCTTGCGGCCGCTCCTTCTCGCTCTCCTCTTCCCCTCCCTCTCTCTCTCTCTATCTCTCTCTCTCTCTGTTTCGCTGTGTGCGGCACCATTGGACACATCCTCTCGCACTCGCAGATGTATGCGCTGGCGTAGTCACGTGTCCGCATTGGAGATGCGCTTGTCTATCCGAGCGAGCGCGATAAACGTCGCGCGAGGGGGCGGCCAGGCGAGAGGAGACAAACGGAGAATCGCGGGGGACAAAGCACTCTCACGCACACAAAGCGAGAGAAGAGGAGCGACGGCAGGCAGGCAGGCAGCCAGCCGGCAAGGGGGTGTGGGTCGGCTCGTGTTCATAACGCGACCCCGTATCGGTTGATCCAATTTGACTCCCTCTGACACGGTGTACACCGTGGGTACCTATCCGCGATAACGCCCAAGCCCTAATGCCCAACCTAACCTAACCCTTCGACGAGGCGATTCAAGCCGGTCCGCACAGCACGGCGACGAGGCAGGAACTTCTGCCGGGGCGCGTATGTAGGTCGGTCTTGGCGATGGCGATCTCGTCGCGTCTCGGACGCAGCGCGCGCGACGTAACCCGCAGCGGAGACCGCGTTACGACGACGCCGCGCGAGGCGAGGGTCGTTACCCGTCGCGATGTCGTCGAGCGGAATAATTGATGTATTAGGGACGTCAATTATATCTCGAGCTTCCTCGGCTCTTCGGAGCTCTGAATTTTTCAAGGATCTCTCCGGTGACGTTATATCGGAATGACGGCATTTCGGAAGCGTGAATAATCGAACGTTCGAATCAGCTCGGGTGACATTAATAGACCGGAGTCTTCTCACCCTTGTCAAAATTACTTGTATCAAGAGCCTCGATATTTCCGCTGGAGTTCGAAAATTCAGAGTCCCCCTCCCCCCCCTCCCCCCTCCCCCCGAGTCGAGTTACTTGGAGCGCTTCGGCGCTGCAATTCCAAACGTCGATCTGCACCGAAGCTCTGAAGCTTCAGAGTCGACCGGTTGGGAGCTGCGAAGCCTCGGGCCCCGAATTATACCGAATCTTCCCTCAGTACATCGAATATAATGTCTTCTGTAATTAATGTATAACGGGTGTATAACTCTCTCTCTCTCTCTCTCTCTCTCTCTCCCTCTCTCTCGTCGATGCCAAGACCGACGACGAAATCATCCCTTACGCTCCAACGAGCCCCGCAGGTTCGCACCGACGCGACGCCGCGTGCTCGGCGAAGGCGGAAAAATCGACGCGCATAAATCTAACGGAATCTCTCTCGTGTTAAGGCGCATTTTTTCCGCGACGGATGCGCGGACGGGAAGATGTACACGCGCACGCATGGGCGGCCGCGGGGAAAGGGGGATCCGGCGAGCCGACGCGGAACGCGGAACGCGGAGGCGAGCGCGTGCACGTGTTCGCGTTCCTCGGCGAATCAGCGGGAGGGATTCGGGATTCGCGGGAGTGTTTGCGTGCGGCGACGGCGCTTCTTTCCGACGAGACGATACCAGGCCGAGAACGACCCGCGCGGGCAATGGAGCGGCACTGAGAGAGAAGCTTTTGAGGGTGTACAAATGATATCAATATGTATCCATTAAGCCCTCCCGCTCCGCCCCGCTGCCTCCGCACCCCCGCTCGCCCAGAGCTCGCCCTCGACCATCCGCACAGCCCGGTCGAAGTAATGTTTTGGGGTTGCGGTTGCCAAGCGACCGGTTACGCTTCGCCGGAAGGACGGGACGGAAGTGATCGCGATCGACCAGACAACACTTATGGCGTCCTTGTATCCATTGGCCCCGTTCCTACCCTCTCGCTCATCCCTTCGCTCCCACGGAGCCCCTTACTGCCGTTCCCCTCCCTCTCCCCCCCGCCGAATCCCGCCTTGGCTTCCGATGTAAGTTCGGAGGATCATCCCCGATGAGCGAGATACCTCGTTCCTGACCTTGCTCGTAATCCCATATTTTTCCCGCCGCGGCTGACCATCGATCTTCATCCGCGAAATCCGCACGGCGACGCTCGCCCCGACCGTCGATTTGTCTCAACTTAATTTTGTCACATGTGCGCGCCGAGACGCCGTCGGATCGACGTCGCTTCTCCGTCGTCGTCGCGATAAGGTTTCGCTCGCGCGCTCGCGCTCGCGCAAGATTGATCGCTCTTCGACGACGCGTCGCGCGACGCTCGACTTCGCTGTCGGCCAGCCGACCGCCGTCGTCTCCTTGTCGTCTCCTTGTCTCGCGACCGACGGGGTGGACAGGAGGTGTTGCCGGTTAGATTTCGCTCAGCAACGTACTCGAGAGAAATCCGCCGTAATTTGCGCACAATGAGCGTTATGAACATTGCAACGAATAAACATATTTAAATATGTGCTTTTTCACTCTTTGGGAGAGTCGAAAGCCGATATTTTTATAGTTTCCGGCATAACATTATTCCTTTTCTTCTCATGATTCTTGTCTATCTCCGATGCCTGAACTGAAGAAGCGTGACGTTTGAAGTGACTTGTAAAAATCCCCGTGGAAGCTGCCGGACCAGCCGATAAATATGAGTAATTGCGCGTTCCGCTTTCTTCAGCTTCGTCGCCGGCGATCGACGAGGCGTAAACAGAAAACTCAGCGCCGATGAATCCGTCAATCGCACTGGGAGAAAACAGCAGTCAATGCTACCAAAGTTATGCTACTTGCTCACCTCAAGCGTATCTTCTTGTCGTTCCAATAAAAAGAGCAGTAGTTGCGTACAAGTACGCTAACGCTAACGCTAACGCTAACGCTAACGCTAAAGCTGCAATAATACTCATTGGAAAATGAGACTGGCCTGATTCTGCGCGATCGCCAGATCGTCACAGTTACGGCCGCAAGCACGCCAAACGCGCTTCTCCCGCTGCAGCCGACACTGCACTTGCATTGTTCGTGTATACTTTGCGACACACTGACTACTCACGGTAAACTGCAACGCGGCTAAGATGCAATTGCAGTTAGTCGCGAGTGTCGCGGTTCCAACGCGAGAACTGCCACGAGGCCGAGCATCCCCGAAGCAGCTGCTGCGGAAATATCCAGAGCACCCCGAAGCGCTCCGGATGCGTCGGATAATATTTTCTGTAATTAATATGTACCGGGCGTCTCTCTCTCTCTTTCTCTCTCTCTCGTGAGCACCGAGAACGACGATCAAGTCACCCCACCAATTACATTTAAGTGTCACTATAGTGTTAACGGTAATAACCGCACGTGTGTGTTTTGCAACAGCTGCTTCTCTGTCGGAACAAACAAGAAAATATTTGCCGAGGCTGGAAATAAGCGTAATTTCAGCGTAACGTTATTTTTTCTCAGCGTGAACAACTTTCCTCTCAGCGCTAATTACCCCCCCCCCCCAATTCTGCAATATTTGGTGCAGATATAATGTCGTATCGACGATTGCATCATCGAGCGCGCAAACGACAGCCAAGATCGTTCCTTTCGGTTTGTTCGCTCGCCGGATTTCCGTAGCTCTTGATGCATTTGATTCGGAAACAATACGAATCGCGCGGCAGCGTGCTCTCTCAGTAGTGTATTTTCGGCTATTTTCGTTTTGTTTGCTTTCAAAAGCGTCCGCTGTTGTTGCCACTGCGCGCCGACGTGATGTTTTTCAGCGTTCGCAGCTCTAAGGCGGCGCGCGGCGCGTTATGAATTGAAAACGTTATTTAGAGCGCACGCATCTGTCGCGAAGGAACGCCGAGCTATTTGCCGAGCTGTGCAAAAATACGCGCCGCGCGGTTTATTTAATCCTGCGCGAAATTCGCGCGCGCCCGCGCGAGCATTCCTCGCCCCCGAGGGCTTAATTCGCTTAAAACTCGGATCGTCGCGCTAAGGGGACGCCGTACTTGGAAACTTCACCGACAGCCCGACAGTCGAAATTTTGGCCCTACTTTCGAGCCGAACTGTCTGACATCTATATATTCCGGAGGATCAATGGAGATTTAATTTATACAGCAAGGACTGGAGTCCTCACTCGGCGCTTCCAAGTGGCGGAGAACGCCACTTAGGAAACGAAAGGCAGAGAACGAAGAACAGAAGGAATTTCCGGGCCCATTTTCGACCCGAACTGCCTACAGAGGTCTACAGATTCTGGAGAGAACCGACGGGAGGGGAGGAAGAAATTTAATTTATATAGAAACTGGAATTCCACTCGGCGCCTCCGAGTGGTGGAAGACGCACAGTTTGCCATTCGCAGGTGCTGAAGAGCAACCCTCGGCGAAGCTGCAGGTCGAGTGGAGTCAAAATAGAGCGATACAGCCCGGCTCGAAATTTCGCTCGAAACATTTTGCCCGCACTGGCGGGAAGGAGAGGGGAGATCCACTCTGTGTCCGCCCATAAATTATATCGCTGACAGAAACGCGATTATTTCGAACTCGGTCGCGCTCGCGCAAAAATCGCGACGTCGCGAATTCGCGATCGGCAATCACGCGCACGTCGGCAGGAGGGTGGAACGCCTTCTTCGCAAGCGACACTCATCGCAGGACGTGTAAGGACCCTGAAGGATCCAGAGTGAGCAGGAACAATAATCGCGCCATCGAAGCGAGACCAGACAAGACAGAGCGGCGAGAGGCGAGGAAGGCGCGAGGAGGGAGCCGGAGAGAACGTTCTTCGTCGCGGTGGTGCAAAAACGGACCGTGGCAGCTGACGAGGAGCGCGGGACCACCCCCGTTCCTGCCGCCCCCCTAAGCTTTTAGCGAAATTGCTTTTACTAACTGATCAGGTAACGTAATAAAGTTCATTTTTGCGTGAACCCGGCTTGCGCCGATCCGGCAACCTCACCCGGCCGTGTGTCATCGGCGGGCGTGGAAGACGGGGGTGGAAAGCGGGGGTGGAGAGGAAAGGCCGAGGCGGCAGTTCCGCGCCCCGCTAAGGAGACCACGCAGCGCGCGATCGCCACTCGAGACACGGCGAGACGCTCTCGCCTGCGGTGATTATTAATTACGGACGGCAAACTTGGCGGCGGAGGGGGCGGCGGAGGGGGCGGCGGAGAGAGGTAAGGACGGAACCGGACGGTCGCGGTGATCCGAGGCGTACGCTCGCGCGGTCATTAGGCGCCACAACGAGTGCGCGCGCGATCGATCGAGCCGTTCCGTCGTGTACACCTGGGGGGAGGGAGGGGAGGGGGGACGCAATTACTCGGTCCGCATTATATTAGGTAGACTGTCCTGATAGATTACTCGACAAACCGCGCGCGGCCGTGTGCCTTTCGAGATTTAATAGTGATTTATGAGCGGCCGCGTGCGCGCCACGCAGCGCCCTTGCCCCCGCTCCCCCCCCGCTTCCCCCGTCGCACGCGTCGCGCAACGCCGAGCTGCTCTTACGCGAGGCTTTTGCCGCAATTCTCCGCGAGGGCGCGAGGCGCTCGCTCTCTGCGACAGTGGAATCTCCCGTTATTCCCTCCTCGGATCGACGAGACTATTAAACGCGACCTAATTCGCCGATTAATCTCGGCGGATGGGGCGGGGCGGGGCGGGGGAGGAAGGGAGGTATGTATTCGAAAAAGGGATAATAACGAGCGAATGATCAAGATCTCAACTCGGGTTGTTGGAGAGCGAGACTGAGAGAGAGAGAGAGAGAGAGAGAGAGAGAGAGAGAGAGAGAGAGAGAGAGAGAGAGAGAGAGAGGGGCGAGTGGAGGGAGAGGCATTAGTCAAGCCGAGACACGACGGCTTCGGAGGAGTTCGTCAGCGCGCAGCATTACCGACATCTTTTCGCTTCAAAGTCTCGCCCCGAGTTCTTCCTTCGAGGCTATCGATGCATAAATCTTCGCTTACTCTTCGTAAAAACTCACTGCGGAACATAAAAGCGCGGGCCGAGCGCGGGGGTAGAGGGGAAGGAAGGCGGGAGGGAGGGAGGGAGAGGCGAAGTTATCTCCGCGACGACGCGGCTCTCGTAAGAGCAAATAACGACGTAATGGTATTCCGAAGTTTACTATGCTGGCAATCATGTTAGGAACCTAATCCAATAATAGTCGCGCCGCGAGACAAGAAATTACAAGACGGCGGGGGAGGCGGCGGCGGCGGCGGCGGCGGCGGCGGCGGCCGCGTCAGGAAGATTTGTGTCTAAAATCTCGGCGAGCGTTGGCAAAACAACGCGATGGCGCAATTTCGTCTACCCTTTGGATGACGACGCTGCCGGGCGCCTCGGTGGTACGAGCGTAGGGAGATGTGAGTCACCGTGACGAGGGAGGGCAAAGGAGGGGGGAGAACGTCGGGGGGAATAAGAGTACAGGAAGTAGTGACGCGAGTGAATCACGACGTTCGCATTACGCCGGCCGCCGCGGAGAAATCCAGCGACTCGTCGGAAAAATTGTCACGTGCAATCCGCCGGAAGTGAATAGCAAAGTGCTGAATCGCGCTAAAGCGAGCGGGAGGAACTCGTTCGGCGATGTTTGCCGGGAACTACGTTTACGGCAATTATTTGTCTCTAACTCGCCTCCGTCGTCGAGCGCTCGAATGTGTGCTCGCTCGCTCGCTCGGAGGCGACTCGATTTTATTTTCACGCTCCATTTTCATACTCTCAGGCGTTTTCTTCAGGCGCGTCCGAGACTCGCAATCTCTGACGCGACGCGATGCGTCTTGATGCAGTTGCGAAACATATTATGGTATTATCTAATCTAACGCGGCCCGAGTGAAATGAGACGCCGAGTGTCAGTTTCACGCGAGATCTCGAAGTAGTACGACCCTACCGCAACTCAGACCGCCGGGGAAATCCGCATTATGGGGCAACACGAGATACACAACGCATTACGAAATAAACTATCTGCGCGAACATAAGTACCTGCGCGAGATATATATATATATATATATATATATATATACGCCCATGTGCTTCCTTTTGTATATGCAAAACAGGCAGATACTTAAGGTATCCAGCAGACGACACTGGTGTCCCCCAGAATCGACCCCTGTAATCCTCTCAGACGTACAATGAGCGCCAGCTGATGGCGAATCGCGCTCGCTAACACATTCATAAAACTCACACGCCGACGCGACTTGTGCCAGCCGAGCATGCCATCGCGACTGAATCGGCGGAGAGCGCTGAATCGAATCGTGCACGATGGCGCGCAATGCGAGGTTCTCACGAGACAAAGGAACACACGGCGAGCCCCCTCGGCGTTATCTCCTTCTCTCTGCCGGTCCCTCTCGAAAAAGCTTGACTTCCCAGCGCGGCGGATGAAGAGAGAGGCCGCTTACTTTGACAAAGAGAGAAAGAGAGAGAGAGAGAGAGGGAGAGAGAGAGCAACCCGGTATCGCCGTATGTATGTACATCCGTCCCTCGGCGTGCGTATTCGCCGTACCTTAGCCGAGAGTGGAGCGATGTGTCGGGGCACCCCCTCCGGGCACGGGGGTGCCCCAGCGAGCTACAGTACCCGGGGTTAAAGCACGTCGGGTCGAGTCCTCTGTGTGCATCGAGAGTGCCGCACCTCGCCCCGTGCCGCCCGCCTCTCCTCCTCGTCCGCTCTGCGCCTCATGAATATTTAAACTGGATATTAAAGGCGCAAAATCACCGCACGAACGAGCCCTCGCCGGTACCGGGATCTCACCGACAGCGAGGCAGAGAGAGAGAGAGAGAGAGGGGGGGGGGAGGGGGGAGGGGGAGGGAGTCGGGGCGGGTCGACGCGTCGAATTTCGAGGCACCTCGGGGACTGATCGATCCGGGCGTTCGCGGATCGTGCGCGACGGCCCGATGTTACATCAGCGCGGCGCGAAAAAGCGGGAGTTTTCGCGAGTCTCGGGGAACGACGGCGGTGGCGGAGCGAAGGTCCCGCGAAATCGTTGGCGCGAGGGGCGTAAGAAATTTCCGGGCGACGCCGGGTGTTACCGCGCGGCCGCGGTCGTTCGTCTTTTCACGCAGAAGAAAGATTAGCGAGGAGAGCTGAGGCGTTTCCGCGAAAGAAGGCCGATTAATGCCGTTCGTCGCTTGTCAAGAGGCACACCTTTGCCTATATTACGCGAAACTGCGAGTTAAAACGAGGTGAGATATTCATATCTCAGCATAATGGCTAAACCGATCGAGGTTTTTTCAGTCCCAATCGATCGGGCCTTAAAAAATAGGAAGAAAAGTGTCCTTGTGTTTTTTGTGTACGTTGTCTCTAAGTGTAGACATTTTAAGGTAAAGTCCGAATCACGGAAAATTTCAATTCAGTAAGAAAATAAGAAACGCTAGACCGCAGAGGAAAGGGGATTTATGCAACTCACTTTTCCGACACCAGAGGCGTTACAAGCGCGCTGAAGAAGCTGTGAGTGCGAGTGAGCAAGCGATAGAGAGTAAGAGAGAAGAATATTGCTAGAATACGGGAGTAGAAATGTGCGAGAAAGAGAAAGAGAGCGAGAGCGAGAGCGAGAGCGAGAGAGAGAGAGAGAGAGAAGCCAAGATTTTTTGCATTAAATATTTTTTATTGCATTGTTATATTAACTAATTTATTATAATAACAAGTAAAATAACCATAAAACTCAGTGTTCTAGTAAATGATGAAGACTGTTTTTGAAATACCAGACTGTGTATCATTGGGAGTTTTCGATACATTTATCTTCAAAATTGCAAATCGCTCTTATTTGCAGAGTTGATGTTGAGTAGAGTTTTCCAGTTGATTCTATTGTTTTGTTATATCATTTTTTTGTAGAACAGTTTTGTAGAGTTTTATTTATAGAATTCAATAGAAGAATTTATTGTTAGAGATATAAGTTTTACTTGTACAAACTTATTACTTGTATAATGAAAATAATAAATTATATTGCCCAAAGATATACGCTCAGATGCGGTACGATGCATAGTACTAAAAGCGTAAACATTGCCGTTTATATCATTTCTTTTGCAAAGTAGCAGTGTTGTAGAGTTTTATTATAGTTATAAATTTTACCTGTAAAATTTCATGTTACATATATAACTTGAAAAAAAGTAATTTGAAATTTTTAAAAATAACACAATACGTGTTGCGCGTCTCTTTTAACCTTTTTGTTTGGAAAGGTAAATTTTATACAACGTTACGGGCTCTCTGAGACGCGTTCCGGCGGGACAAGGTCGCGCGACTTTGAAAACAACATGTTCATAAGTACGCAATCGTCGCGACCGTCTCCATTATTGTTTACACCGCGGCGGCGGACGGATCGGCGGATCGCCGCGCGTAATAATTCTCGAATTTTCACGCTCGATTACAGTACACGCTCGCGTGTAACGTGTAATATTCGTGCGTGTGTGTGCGCGTGTGTGTGTGTGTACGTGACGATCCGGAGCATCTTGAGCAATAGCAATGTTTCATGGTTTTTGAAGGTAAACTTTTATTGGTTAACTTGGTTAAGTTGAAGAAGCTAATTTGTAGTCTCGAGTCTTTGTACTCTTAATGCGGGGCGCATTTGTCGCTGTAATACTAATGAGGAAACTCGCTTTTTGTTACAGATCTGCTGGAGCTTGCGGCCACGCGATAGCTGCGGTTACCGGGACGCAGTTTCGACGGACGCGCCGATGCCGCACCGGAGGATCCGGTTCGGGCCGAGCAGAGTCGGCTCGAAGGTGAGGTTCACTGATCGTTTGTACACTTCTCCTTGATTCATTGCGATCGAAAACCGAGCGATTGGAATAAAAGCCGTTGAATTACGATGACAAAGAATCAACATTTGTATCTGCGCGCGCGCGCTTCCGCGAACTGAACTCAACCTAACCTAACTTTTAACCTAACTGTTGAACTAACGAAACTATATTTTTTGTTACAGATCCGCAGCAGAACGCGGCTGACTCTGTCTGCTGTGTATCGGTGAGTCAGAAAAGAAAAGACATTTTTATGGTGATGGGGGTGTTCGCAATATCTCGAAAAAAATCAACGCGGTTTAATTATACGTTTTTCGCACGTTGCTCGAAATAATCAGGAGATCGTGTCTTTGAGTGACCGTATTACACAACAGAATCTTTAAGATATAATATATATTTCTCTCTTTTATATTTACTCTGAATCATTAGAAGATACAGATATAAATGCTTTAGTTTGTTATTACATTGAAATCATCTCGAACTTACGGCCGTGAAATCGATTTTTGATCACAAACAATTTCCGAGTCGACGAGAGACGACAAAGCGAGGGAAGGGATAAATTCCACCGATTTTCGCCTCACAGCAAAACGGTTAGCTAAGTTCAAATTAATTACTGCGATTTTTTGTTACTTTACGCATACATAATTTTTCGCGCGCTGGTGCGCGCCGCGTCGACTTTGCTTCGGGCACCGGATTATCGGCCAGAGAGAGAAAAGTGTTTGATAAGTAATCTTAACCGTCTGCATGAGTAACTAACGTTACCTTCGCCAAGAATTAAAGAGAGCACAGCTTTTCTTTCCCCGCGGAAATTACACTCGGCGCGAGCGAGTCTTCCGAGGCGTCGCGAAGGGAGCGCGTGACGCGGTTCGACCACGACAGCCGGGCCGATCGATAAGCGATAGCTAACTGCGAAATTTACAGGAGCTTTACGGCAAATCAATGATGAAAGCGTGTCCTCTAATTTCACGGCGTCCTGGCGGATCGATCCGCCCGCTCGTACCGAGAGAGCCCGCCGGGCCGCCGAGTGTACAGCGAGATGAATTTCACGTCGCACGACCTCACGTAACGTCGGTCACGGTCGTCCGATCCTTCAGCAAAATATCTGACAGCGCGAGCACGGGATATCCTTTGTAAATCGACGAGCCGTGCGGCGACAACACGAGGAAACGTTGTTAATCGAACCTCGCTGACGCCGTCCGAATGAATAATGCAGCAGCGGCAGCGGCGGCGGCGGCGTCTCTCGCTCGCAATCCGAGCCTGACGGAAACGGAATATGTCCGGCCGCATCGTGTCCGTCCCTACTTCGCGCGAGCTTTCAGATTGACCATTTGCCCGCAACAGTCTGGAATCCCTAATTGCTACAACAACATCGGACGTGCGCGCGGCGCGGCGGCACGGCGGTGAATGCCGAATGGACGGCTCGATTTTTCATCCCGGCTCGTATTTCGGCGATCGCATACCGCCGCGCCGGCTCGTTTCCAGACGTTGCCCGATGTCCGTCAGTGCTCGAAATTGCTCGGGACGAGCGTCCGGATACTCGACTCTCGATCGATAAGCCATAAGTATTTTCCTCCGTGTTTTCCTTCACCACGTGTTACTCGTTTTTTCCCAGCCGCTAGAGCGGCTGAATAAATGACGTTTATTAATGTCTTACACGCGGAGAAAAAAATTAGTGGTTGAGAGAACTAACGGGCAATCAAAAAAAAAAAAGTATTCTATTTGTAAATTTGATTTTTCCCATAGCCTGATATTCGAAGCGAAGCCTCTTGTAGGAAAAGGATTGCTCTTTCGGTGAAGCGATTAAAATGAGTCATATTCATCTAAAATTTATTAGATGTTGCTGTAACATATAACGACTAACTGGTATAACCAGTAAGAATTTTAAGAATAATGTGTTTATAATATTTTCCTCTTAATCTTAGAGGAATCCTCTTGAGGCCATATGTAAGAATATATAGTTCTCCGAAATTTAAGTGATTCCGCTTGTTCTGAAATTACTTTCTTTTGGGCTTTCTTTTTTGCAACAATGAACGGAGCGAACGCATTTAGATTAAAAAAAGAACAGAACTTTTAATTCCTTTCTTATCAACCAAATTCGATTCTAAGGATCTGTTCCTTTCGATCAAAGCGTCTTGTACTCGTTCATTGTGATGCGCGTTAACACACGTACAATTCTGTCTCAATTAACCTAAAATTGTTTCACTCGACCAGACATTTCTCTCCTGACGTGTAGTCAACATTATTGTAAACGTAACTATTAATATAGTTCACAACGTCGTCAACAAATCCAGTCATTAATTTAGTGCGCACCGCTGCGGCAACTTCACGAGCGACGAAGACGGGGGCGCTGTTAGACGCGACGTCGAAAAAACCGCTCCGCGAAGCGCGACTAATCCCGAGCGCGCTGAGCCGAGCAATTTGACGGCGAGATGCGCCTGAGCGTTTAAGCCAGCCCATTTTTTAATTTCCACACATGTCCGCCCGTCGTGATTATAGCCGAGCAACAGCAGCCGCCGATTACGTATGGATCGCGGTCATCCTTTATTTGCCGTTGATGCTCCAATCTCGTCCTCAATTTCCTAACCGCGATTCTCGCCCGAACACATCCGGGGTTCCCGTTTTTCATCTAAATGCAAACGGAACGTGCCCGCCGAGAGAGAGAGAGAGAGAGAGAGAGAGAGAGAGAGAGAGGGGGGGGTAGTAGAGCGAGAGAAGGATGGGGGAGGAAGCGAGTGTACAAGCGTGCTCGAGGAAAATAACTTACTGACCAAGCTACGCGGCGGAATTAATTGCGTCAAGCCCGCTTGAGAGCCGCGGCGTTTAGAGCCGCGTTTCTTTCGACGGCTTACTTTACATAATTGGCTCTTTCCATACAATTGGATTCGTTCGGGCGCGATTGCTTCGAACTCGACGGACTGGCTCTCTCGCGGCTTCTTCGTCGCCAAGGCAGGCAGCCAGCCAGGCAGCCATTGCAGATTCCGAATCTAATTCCAGAGCATGGAGAGATCGTACGTTATAACCCAGCCCAACCTAAACATCGCTGTCGTTTGTACTCGCTGTCAACGGCGGGCAAGCAAGTTTGCGCGAGCAAACGCCTAATGTCTAATGCGCGTCTCCGGAGTTTCTCGACGAACTCGAACGGAAGGAAATCTTCGTTCCACACATTTCCGTCACCTTTGTCGGGAACTTCCGAAATTGCGCGATACCGTCAGCGGCAGGCGCATCGCGCGCCCTGAGACGCGTGGAAATGTAATTGGCCCGCGCGTGACCGAAATATTTAACGAGCCCGGCGTGACGTCGCGCGAGTATCGATCTTTCCCTACTTCGGCAACGCTTCCGGGCCGCGCCGGCCGCGCTGCTTGTTGTTTAATCGTTTAATCGCCAAGTCCATGAAGAATATTCGCAGTCGGCTCTTTTGTATCCGAGACGGTCACGAGTTTTCATCCTCGGGTGCCTGCGAGGACTCGTTTCATTGGCTGCGGGGCATCTGAAGATGAACTCGGGACGATCTTTGCACATTCACCGCCAAGCGTATTGGCGAAAGTACTCCGAGTGATCTCAAATGAATGCCCTTAAATGGATTTCCACCAACGGGGAAGTCTAGCGCCAAAAAAGTTTGAATAACGTTATATATATATAGCGCCGATAACATACGCTACTTTTTTATATTATATTACTTTTTCAAACAAGCCATCGAATAAGACTAATTGCGATATATACGCTATCGGCATCAAATTGATGATAATTTGGCGTGGATAGTTTACGGAAGTTTATTTCTCCTCGCGACAATCGGTGAGCAAGTATCCTCGTGAAAATAAATTGATAAATTAATAATATACTTATTCTTAGGCTAAATGCACAGAGTTGACTCTCTCGAACATTTGAGGTCTCGATTGAGTTGTGTTTTCCAAATTAATGGAAACTTTTTAATTCACCTCGAGATTTCCTCGAGATGAATTAAAGCAACCGACGTAGCATTTAGAGTCGCATGATAGTTTAATTTCGTTTGCTCGTTGACAGGCTAGTTTTGAAAAAGTTTAAGAGTAATTGCGCAGACCTAACATCTGACGCAAACTCTGCACTCTCAAGAGTGATTTCCCAAACAGTCGCCGTTCACAAATGAAATTTAGAGCAGGAACATACGTTTAGGATAAATAACGACCCACACATGTGTTGTTCATCCTAAGATGTGCGCGTAATCGTGCTAAAAATTTCATTATGTGACGATATTAATTTATTTAGGATACTGCATCTTGTTCATTCCATTATTATTAAACATAATTATAATCTCGCAAATGTATAAGTGAGAGTGCGCATGATCGCACACGCGCGGGGCTGCTGAACGATTAACAGCACTTGCACGTTATTAATCACTTTCATTCGTTCCCTCCGCCGGAGTTTCGTCTGTAAAAATGCGCGACGCGACGGAAATCTTTTGTGCGTCAGTCCCCCTCCCCCTCCTCCCTCTCTTTCTGTCGCCACGTTGAAACGTCCGTAAAACCGTCGTCGGTAATTGTACGACGGAGGAGGATGAAGTCTCCTCAAAAATTCGCCGAGCGCTTAATAGACGACAGAAACACTGGATTCATCCATCATACTTAATCTGCTGCCGAAGAAAAGATGCAGCTCGTAAAAACGCGGAGCGGTGCTGCGCGGAGCGGCGCTGCACGAAACGACGCGACGCGGCGCGGCGTTCCGGGATCTGTCGCGTATAACGTTAACGACGCGTGCAGATCGCGTAAGTGAAAAAGGACGATCGCCAGCCAGCCGTGGAAGAAACAAGACGTGTTCGTGGAAACTGCGAAGTGGAGCCGCGGGAAGAAAGGCCGTAAAAAAAAAACTTGCCTGAATCATCGCTCGGCCACAGTTTCGCAACAACTCTCGTTACGACGTCACCCCTGCGCTAAAGTGGAAGCCGTCTGCGCGAAGTAGCAGACGTCGCCGTTGTTATTACAGTGCGAAAGTAAAAATAATGCCGCGTTGTTTGCGGCGTCGCTCGCCTCCGCACGCGGATGTACGCTTCCAAGTTTCTTACCGGCCGTGCGCAAAAATACACATGTCCGAGAGGTGTTTTGCAAAACGCTCCGATCTGAGAGAAAGGGAGGAGAGGGGGGGGAGAGAGAGAGAGGGAGAGAGAGAGAGAGAGAGCTTGGCTGTGCTTTCCGAATACACAACGAGAGTTGTCAGCAAACTGCTATACGAGAAGGGGAATTTTAGACGGCCCACGTGTGTGTGTGTGTGCGTGTGCGTGTGTGTGTGTGTGTGTGTGTGTGTGTGCGTGAGAAACGCTCGCGTGAGATATTGTCACGGGACGTCGACGTGGAGTTCGCTCGGAATTATTTTCAGACGGTAATTATTCCCCATTGATCGTAATAACAATCGCGACGGCGCGATCGGGTGATTGAATTTTAATTAAATTCGAGGTAAGGCTGAACGTCCCGATTTGTGACCGAATTGCATCCGTTTTCATGAATAAATCAGCCAATACGGTCTATATTTATCCTAAACATACGCCTCGCGCTAAATTTCGTGCATTATCGGTCATGATAATTAAATTGATAATTAATAATATCAAAGTTCTATTTGCTAAAGCTGTGTGCAGTTCTTCCACAACTTCTCCAAAATTAAACCGTCAATGAAAAGAAAACTCAACAACAACGAAACTAAATTATCATGTTACGAAATGCTACTTCAGCAATTTCCGAGGTGAAGCATCGCAAATAAATTAAAGTCTCTTCACAAATTAGATAAGTACGATAAAAGCTCGAAGGGGTTCTCGAGCTTGCCGACAAAGTCAACTTGTGCTCGTAAAACCTAAGACGTGTATTATTAATTTATAAATCTACTTTCACGATGAGAGAGCGAGCGAGAGAGAGAGAGAGAGAGACTACTCACTCACTAGTTGGACACATTCATGTTGTCGGCACGCGTTTGCGCTTCCCACGGCGCAATTGCGAGCAGCGTCGCCGAGACAAACCTCGTCGATTTAGCCGCTTCACGGCTATTGAATTTCCGGCGGATGTAACGAGCCGCTGGTGTATATACCATCGCGAGATATCGATACGACATAACGGCGCGACATAGCTCGGGGTGGTTGCAAATTGAAGAAAGCAATATCAGGGCAGCGCGGCGCCCGCCTTTAATACCCCTCAGCCAGCTATCCCTAGGAACCCTCGCGGGCCGGTTAATCCGGAGTCAGCTGCCGGAAAGGAATGGAACCCATTTCGGTAGGCCGAGGCTGATATCCGCCACCTGGCAATATTTCAACGATCCACTCGTCCGAGAGAACGGATCCGTTCTTTGTCGACGGCGATGGCGCCGACATTCCGTCACTCGGCAATTAAAAGCGATGAAACCGGCGGAGCCTTCGGGGGGAGCTTAACGATCGCTCATAGTTTTATTCATAGCGAGAAAAATCCACTCCGACGACCTTCGCTGGACGAAATCTGTCACGGGGCTGCGATTGCGCGTAATCTCGAGGAGGAATTTCAAGTCCTTCGTTGGTTGAAAAATTCACTGTAGAGAATCGACGATCGATCTTGGTATTGTTTTCAAAAGAGACTGAGAGAGAGAGAGGGGGGGAGGGGGGAGGGGGAAGAAACCGGCTCAATTCCTCGGAAATAAGGCGAATAAATTATATAGGCCAAATGCCGAATGCCGGCGTTCGACAAGCGCGGCTCGCGTAGAAATTCCCCGATAATTTCGGATCGTTTGTTCCTGGCGGATAAACCGACCGCGCTCGCAGCGGCGCTCGAGGATCTTAGCAAACCACTTAAAACTGCGGAACGGCGGGCGGGCGGCGGGCGAGCGAGATCTTCATTAAGGATTTCGTAGTTCGGCAGTGCGCGTTTCCGGTGACGGTGGCGGCGCCGCCGGTGCCGGGGAAATGCAGATTAACAAGGAGGAAAACAAGAGAAAGATATTAAGCCGGGTACTTTTCGTTGTTTCCCCGGCGCGCCGGCCGTGTCTTATTTTCCCGGGTCGTGTCTATCCCGACAAAAGGTCGCCCGGATAATTACGTAGCGGTAGCTACGGTAGTAACGGTTCCTGCCGCTGTCTCTCTACAGCGGCGTCAGGAAGTCAACGGGCATTCATTAGCAAGAAGAACAACAAGTCGCGACGAAGTCGCGTCTTCCGTGTGCCGCCGCGCTACCCGGATTATACGTCTCCATCGCTCGCATAACTTTGCTACTGCTTGGGCACTAACGCGACAAAACACCTCGCAACCGGCAAAGAGAGCGAGAGACGGAGAGCAATAGTTAAGGGGGAGGGAGCGGAGGGGGGGAAAGAGATGGGTAAAAAGAGTGAGAAAGAGAGAGAGAGAGAGAGAGAGAGAGAGAGAGAATGGTTTATCCGTACCTTAAGCCGGCGATCGCAGAGAAAGTATGAGAGGGCGGGAAGGCGCGAGGGAGAAAGGGTTGGCCGAGCTAAGGAGAAAACTTTTAATTGTGGCGGTCTTTTTGAGATTACAGGGACTTTGCAATATTAACCCGGCACGACACACTCGATACGGCGATCCCCATCGAGGGGAGGATTGCCGGCTACATTTAGAGATTTTTATGACCTCCTGCGGCGCCGCGCGAGGGAACGGCTACGTCGTTGTATGGCCACTTAATAAATCAATTTTAAGAGGGCGTCCCGGTTAAACCGGTCTTGCTTATTATTTTACGGGATCCTGATATCTTAATAAAGAGTCCAACTTGCGCGAGAGAACGAGGGAGAGGGGGGAGAGAGAGAGAGAGAGAGAGAGAGAGGGGGGGGGAGAGTGGAAGATCAGACGTCAACTCAAGAGTGTTCTCCGATTTGAATAGCAAGTTGACAGACGTTCTCGCCGAGAAAATGCGCGAGTTACTCTTAATCTGCGACCTGGCCGAGGATTTAATTAGAAAACCCGCGTCGTTATCGCGCCGTACGAACGCCGTGACGAACGAACGGCCGTTATATTAATTAGCAAATAGGACAACAAGTACTCGCGAGAAGAGTCGGGGGGAGGGCCATCTTCTAAGATTATGTTTCTTGAATTATACATCTTTATCGCTCGTGCGACTCGACGTCCCGCATCCCTTGCGCCGCCCTGTTTCCTCTCTCTCTCTCTCTCTCTCTCTTCAGCGCCGAGCGCAGCCCCCGGTGCGCCCGGTGACAAGCATCCCCCGCGACGGGAAGGACGGGAGGCGAGAGACGGAGATAACCGGGGCAGGTACAAGGGAGAAACTTTTAATTGGTTTTAAAAAACGAGCCAGGAGCCCGGCATTTAAAACAATCTATGAGCTCGAGTTAGCGTCGTTACGTCCATTCCGCGAAAATAAAATGATGAATTTATTATATCCATCGCGCGCTTTACTGCGCCCCCAAGCCCCGAAGTCGAGCGACGCGTATCTACGGGCACTCGCCGAAATTATCGGGTTCATTTCAAGCCGGCTACCGTGACCTGAGAGATTCGCACTTCGACGCAGCGCGCCATCGCCACGGTGGCGGTGCGGACAGCGCCGTTATCGCACTGATTAATACACGTAAAACGCAACAAACTACGTGCAACGAGTCGGATGCACAGCCGAGAGAGAGAGAGAGAGAGAGAGAGAGAGAGAGCTAATGAAACGAGTTAACGAGTGTACGCATCCTCGGGAGAGAATTGCAGCCATTTATCGCGCCCCTGATGAACTCAACGTGAGACGAGCGTCGAAATAATCAATGCGAGTGCACGTGGCGAGCCAACAATCGTAGCTCACAAGTCGCTGAAGAATCCGATCGGAATTATGTCGGGATGACGTTGGAAAGCAACGATCGATTTGATATAGCGGAGATTTCACCGCGACCTCGGCGGGAGATATGACGGTAACTTAGTCGGCATTCTACTTATATCGCGCTGATACGCTACCGATTAGGCATCGACTGGATCATCGACAATCGGTCGACAACTACGTGGCATCATTAAGTACGCGTACGTCGACAAAACGCCAGGCGATTCTATCGCTGCATAAAATAAGTCGGATATTTATCGTAATCGATAGCGGTTGGATTGACTTGTAAACCTGAGGACGATCCTCCGCGACGAGCGGCGAAGCGACAGGGCGAACCTCTGATTACGCTAGCCGCGCAATCGGAGGAGGAGAACGTTAGACGTTAATTCAGAGCCGGCCAAGTCGAAGAAGGATCCTGCGCGAGATGCGGGACGATCCGGATTATTTGCAAAAGAAACTCGCACAGGACGAGGAGAGCGAGAGGGAGAGAGAGAGAGAGAGAGAGAGAGAGAGAGAGAGACTGCTCTTGCCTGGCTGCATCGTCGCATGCAGCGGAGCGAATAAAAAGCATTTCGCGTCTTAAGCTCAGCAAGAAGAATATTCAGAATTCCGGAAGTTCAGGACGACTAAAGAGGAAGGCACGGCACTGCGCTCCGTTTTTGCTTTCTATTGTCCAGGAGCCGCTTCGATCTTTTGTCGCTTTTACAAGCAAATTTGCCACGTGCCTGATCACAGCGGACTCCTCCGCAGTCTCGTTTCTCACAGCAGCACTCCTCCCCCCCCACCCACCCGCCTCCTTCCTCCATCGCGACCGTTTCTTTGCGGAAACATGCGGAGTTTCCGAGAGAAGGAGAGCACAAAGGGAGGAGGGAGACGTGTTTTCGGCGGTGCCGGACGACGCGACGCGAAATCGAGCGTTCTTTCTCGCGCGTCCCCGCCGGACAGAGCCGTGAGAATCCGCCGGCCGCTTCGCGAGAGAAGCGCAACGCGATGTCCTGGAGGACGTTACACAGCCACCGAGTATGATCCCGTCGCTCCAAGTGCGACACACAATGGCTATCGCGCGCGTTAAGCCGATTAACGCTCCGAACAAAAAGCGAACTCGCGCGAACCACGATTTTATGTAAATCGCGCATTTTTCTCGCGCGCGCGCGCGCGCGAGCCCGGATATTCGCGCGGCTATTTCTTGCGTCTGTCACTCCGCGCGCAAATATCTGCGAGAGGCGATAATTGCCGGCGCATCAGCCGGCAATTTAACGAGGACCTCCGGCCTTCCGGCAGTCGGCTGAAAAATAGATCGAGAATTGCCCGCCCGCCCCGCCCCGCCCCGCCCGGGGAAGATATTATTCATCATTAGTTGTGTCACGTAATTCCTTAAGATTTAGCTTCGCGCCACTCACCCTCCCTCTCGCCCGCCCTTTTCCGCAACGAAATCCCCGTTATGCCTGGTCACGTCCGCAAAATGCGGTATCCTGATTCCGTCGTCTTCTCTTCGTCTCGCTCCGTCCACCGATGCATTTTCCGCTCTTTCGTCTCTTCGCGCTTCTTCTCCCTCTCCCCTCTCACCCTTCTCACTCTCTCTTCCTCTTGCAAGGAGAAGGACTCTCTCTTCCCGGCTGCAATCTCTTTCTTTCTCTATATATTCCTCATTATTCCCTCTCTCTTAGCCTGGCCTTACCTCCCCCTCTCCCTTCCACTCTGCCCTCCCTCTTTCGTCCCTGTCTCTCCATCTTTTACGTACGAGTGCTACTCTCTCATCCACCGCGAGCCCTCCTCGATTCGAGATGCGCCTCGACAGGCACGCAGGGCGCTGTTTCATCCCCCTCGCCGCCCGCCGCCACTGCGCCGCGCGTCGCGCAGCCCCTTTCGGCGAGTACATTATGCAATGAAGGTACTCGAGGAGAGCGAAGGGTACCTCTCTCTCTCTCTCTCTCTCTCTCTGTCTGTCTCTCCTTTCCTCTCTGTAAGACGCCACGTTGGGGTGTCTGAGGTCGCCCGGACTCGGAAACATTTCTTGCTCGACGAGTAATGGCCCGTTAAAAATTAGATTACCGTAAGTGCCGCGCAATCCTTGATGACTGACTAAATACGGCGGCGCAGAGGACGCGCGGAATCGGAAGACGTCGCATTAGCGAGCGCGGCGGGAATACCCGTTTGGAATCAACGCGCGAAACGCAATCCTCGTTTTCGGATTATTCATGAAGATTTGCGCCGCGGCGTCGGAGCGCTCGCGTCGCAGTCGCCGAGCGGCCGAATTCTGAAAGGTCCGCTCCCCTCTGCCGCGCGAATCTCACGAGCGCGCTCGATCCGTGAGCATCTGAGCCTGAGATCTGAGATTGCCAGGCACAATCGAGCACACCCGTGCACGTTCGTTTGCACAACCTTTCGAATACGTTCCTTTTTTCCTTCCTCTCGGACAAAGTCACAGGCGCGCATCGGATGGTCACGAATTTATTTATTTTCATTCATGTAGAAAATCATTAAGCTAACGAAAGTTAGAGCATTATTCAGGCAGGATATTCACGAGACCAAATGGAGCAAAAAGGTCCGGTGTCATTTTTTATCCCGGCAAGTAGTAAATATCTCAAAAGATATTAGGCAAGCAAAAAAGTTGTTTTCGGGCAAGAGTTGTTCGAATTAATTGGTAGAAAAGGATGATATAATAAAAAAATGGGGATTTTCGTATACGATTTTTAAGTCTACCTTGATTCTCTCCTCTAAACTTGATCCTCGGGTCAAGTTCAAGTTCACCACTAGAAGTCCATTTTCAGACCCTGAAACTTTTGTATTTAACATTTTTTTCTCAAAAACGTCATCCCTTCAAGTTAGCCATCTTTCTGGATTGTTCCGGTATGCTCCATATTGAATTTAAATTCAAGAGGCAAGAAAAATGTCTGGAGATGAGTACGTGTCCGGGCGTTGACATACTCAGCTCCTTGGTTGCGAAGCACTCTGGACACAATGAAGCGAGGTGTTGATCGTGCGATCGCGATTGACAGCCGCTACATGCCGACGGTAAGAGCGCCGGCATGACAGCGCGCGAGACGTTCGACGTTGCAACGGAGGAGGAGTTCCTCGAGAAGAACTCCAGTATTTTCATTACACTCTCCTCGGAGCGGAGAAGAATACGACAAAAGGGCCAATATTTACACCGTGTGCGCCTGTGTCACTCCGTCTCCTGTCATGACCGATTACCGCGCGCAAGCCTGTCACTAGTGGCTCTCAATCGCGCTCTCCTCGTCATTTCGTAGCGGCCAAGCCGCTTTGCGCTTTACCAAGTTCACACCGCAAGCTTGTTTTCTCACTCACGGGGGGGGGGGGGGAACGAGCAGCTGCCTGACGTCGATGCGGTGATACGTAATAAAACGCGTAATAAAACGCGATCACGACGTTAACGGGGGGACACGGGGGGCGGGAGAAGGGGGAGGAGGCAGGAGTGATTACCGTGCGACGTCTATCATTGCGAGCCGGGCATTGAATTTCGCTATAGATTTCTCGCGATTACACGTCCTTGCGCAATCGCGCGCGCGGGACTCAGCCCGACGGCGCGGCGGCGGGATCTACCCCGGCGATCGCCGAGAATATACCGTATACCCATTCGACGCTATCGGGCAATGAGAAACTCATCTAAGCTCCGGCTAAGCGCGGCAGAACGTCTATATCTCGCGGAACTCGTCCGTCTCGAATTAACCTCTCTCAATTAAGACAATGGTCCCCGGTTCTACGGACATCCTCTCCTCATCGAAGCGAGAATGGAGGATCTACAGGCCGAGCCCGAGCAGTGGTTCTCAAACACGGCGGGACGCGGTGGAACGCTCGTCGGGATTTTCGTCGTCTCGGCTGATCGTCCGCTCGCGCGATCGACGTTGCAGGAAGGGAGGCGGCATCTCTCCCCCTCCCCTCCCTGTCTCCCCTCCCCCGCTAGGGATTCGGCTTAATAAGTGTTCCGGAGACTTAGGTTAAGACGGAGAGCGCGCGCTCGTTCTCTCTCTCTCTCTCTCTCTCTCTCTCTCTCTCTCTCTCTCTCTCTCTCCCTCTCTCTCTCGAGGACTCGCTACGGTAGAGACTACCGCGTCGAGCACGCGTGATTTATGCGCGAGACTTCGGGGGAGTCGCGAGACAATCGCCGAGGCAGTCGCTTTGAGAACCAACGCGCGACGAGGGAGAGGGAGGAGGAGGAGTTAATTAGCTCGTCATCGTGCGGCGCCGTCCGTTATTCGTGAACGGCGCTGTACGTGGAGCACACGGCACAGCCACGAACCGAGCAACGTGTCATGGGCGTAGGTACTCGGGAAACGCGATGTAGGAGCACTCGGTTGGAGAGGAAGGAGAGAGCACCGGAAGGAGGAACGTCGATATGGCTCTCTTCCTTTTCACGATCACGTCTCGAAGAAGCACTCTCGCTTTCAGCCACTAGACGGGAGACTTATCGATTAATCGGCCGGTGGCTTCCCCATTGTGTCCGGACGGGACCTAAACTGCCCCGCATCGACTCGAAATCGAGCGGGACCATTCGCGGTCCACTGTCTTCTTTTGTTTCTTTTTCTTTTTTTTACTTTCGCCCCCGTCGAAATTCGGAGTCGCAGCGAGGTGTGTCGCGCGCAAACTTGGAACTTCGTTCTCCGCAACGTTTTTCCGCGGCGTTTTTTCCAGGCGTTTATCGCGGCAAATGGATTTACTGTTGCCACCGGCGCCGAATAGTAGCTCCTTTCTGCTCCTCGCTATTTCGCATTTTTGTCACGCGACGCTGGAGCAACAACGCTGAATTTGTCGCGGAGAGACGCGGTGTTAAAAATACGAAGTCGAGCATGGCGGACAAACGGCGGTCGCGAATTAAAAACTCGAGCACAGGCTGAACCTCATTAGTGTCTAACCGTCTCATTTGTGTCTAACATCGCTATTAGCCAATAAGATAGCTAACAAGGTGGCCGACGGTCAGTCGAAGGGAACAACAGTCATGAACAATCATGAAAAATCATAACTACACTGAGAGGAAAAATGTCCACAAATTAAACAAATATCTATCCTCGGTGGGTACTGATAACATATTTGCTTATACCGACGCACATATTTTTACATTGGTGGCAATTTTTTCAAATGCAAAAATATACGTTTTTTTTTCCTTTTTTCAAACCAGATCCTTCCCCGAAAGCAATTGTTTGCTCTATTTAAATGAGATGAAAGTATTCAGATTCAAGTAAATATATTATTAGTACTCACCGAGTAAATATTTTCAATTTTTAGTTATTTTTTTTTTCTACAGTGCTAGTGCCTGCAGTAACGCTCGCGCTGGCTTTTTCGGAATTTTTGCGAAATAATATAGCCTCAGTTGTGACTCTCCAACCAATTTTAAAATGCTCCTAGCTCCAGTATAGCAGTTACGGATTATATATTAGCGGATTTTAAAACAAACAGGGCGCCACTCACTCTATCATATTTCATACAAAACGGCTAAACACAACACAACTGGGGTTATAAAACAGTTTTATATTCCCGCGAGTAAGCAACTAATAAACAAGTAACGAGTCAGAAAATTTGATACAGCTCGTGTCGACTAATTTTCAATTCCGATCGCCATTCACACGTTTCTCTACTCGACTCATTATCACCCAAAGATCACCCAAAACATTTTACTCAGATCCGCTACTGCACACGTGCGCGTGTGTATGTGCGTCCAGAACCCAATCGGCCGATCTAATTAACGAAGACATCCTCCGATCGGGAACTGATACCCGTCTTCTTTGGACGGCGAGAGTCGCCGGGAGCGCGCACACGTCGTCCTCGTCCTCATCACCGTCTTCCTCCTCGTCTTTGTCGTCGCCGGGGAGGAAGACGACGCTGCCGTTCGTGAGTAAATACGTACGCGACGCCGATGCACGAACAATGCACAAATATCTGCAAGTTTGCATAGAAATGCCGTGCGATAACAATGCGGAATATTTGCAACTTTGCATAGTAACCGGGCGATGGTAGCAGCGCCGAAATATTTGCAAGTTTGCACAGCGGCGGCGGCGGCGGCAATACGCCCCGTGCGCCGCACGCGAGCGGGCTCTCTCTCTCTCTCTCTCTCTCTCTCTCTCTCTCTCTCTCTCTCTCTCTCTCTGTGAATGCGGTTTCCGTCGTAGAATGAGCACCGGCTGGCTTCGCGACCGCGCGGAACAGCATTTTGTATCAACGCCGTGCGTACGCGCAATTTCCACAGCACTGAATTCCTCTTTAATCCTCCGCGCGAGTCGAAGCGCGCCGCTAGCCCTTTGTCTCGCGCCCCCACCCTCTCCCGCCCCCGCGAAATTGTCGTCACATTTTTCATTAACCGTCGCCATCGCCGATCTATTCCGGATGTTTTCTTCGAATCCGGCCAAGAAAGTGGTTCGCTCGCACGCGCGGAGGTGACGATCAACGTCATTGCTAGAATCTCTCTCTCTCTCTCTCTCTCTCACACTCTCTCTTCTTCTCTGTTTATCTCTCTTTCTCGCTGGCGATAATTGGAGATTTTCATTTTTCATCGACACTCTCGGAAACGGAAAACCGAGCGGGCCTCACGCTCGCGCGTTTCGCGAGTTGTTTCCCGGACGAGATGGGTTCTTAATTTGCTGGGCGAGAACAACGACGGCGCGTTTCGATCAATTAATGATCGACGGGCGGAGTGGAGCGAGGGGGGTAGCGGGAGAGCGGTTGCGGTGCGCGCGCGTTCGCGAACGGTTTTACCCCAGTTTATCGAGCGCCGTTGTCGGCCGCCGCGTATACGCGGCGTCTCTCTCTCTCTCTCTCTCTCTCTCTCGCAGTCTATGCCTGTGTTTGCGACTACCGCTAAATTCCTTTTAATCCCTTGACCCGAACTCTGCGCTAAATCCTTCGTACGGCTTAGAAAAGCCATCCGCCGCGACGAGTAGGCTGCGTTTTAACTCTCGCGCTCCAGCGGCGCGGCCGCGCTTCAGCCGTGGAACGTCTCTCTTTATCTTTCGTTCTCCTTCGCTCTTCCTCTCCCGCTCGGATCGCTTTAAACCCGCGGCGATTCTCGACGGGGAACCGTCGACGGCGAGCAGCCGGCGAGACAGCGACGGGACGAGGGCGGGGCCCGGGGGTGGTGGAGCGATTTTAAGTAAGAGAGCGGAATTATGTGAGCGCTTGCGGATACGAGCGGCCCCGAATTGCTTTGCAAATTGGAATTTCGATTATGCGGCGGGTACGACCCACGTCCGCTCATCAAGCGCGACAAAAACTCGCCCGCGTCGTTTATTTTCCGAATGGAGATCGAATCGGCCGAGCGATTGGGAATCGGCGGGCGAATCTTCGCGTTACTATCACCCCGTAATTCGTACAAGCTCGTCATTATTTTATTACACTCGAATCTTTGCCCTCTTTCTCTCTCTCTCTCTCTCTCTCTCTCTCTCTCTCTCTCTATTAAGGAAACATAAAGGAAATTATGCGTCGTTAGAAAGATGAAGGTACGTCGCTATTGATTGAACTCGGTCGGCCGCACGAACGAACGAACGGATGAAGGAAACCGCGACGTGAGACTAATGAAACGAGATAGAGAAAGAGAGAGAGAGAGAGAGAGGAGGAGGGGGAGACGGGCGGAGAAGAGAAAGAGAGAGAGAGAGAGAGAGAGAGAGAGAGCACAAAAGGTGGACGGCGTTAATTTCGGAAAATCGGGCCAGCATAAATAAATCACGGCTTTCACCGCGAGAGCGACAAATCCGATTGACAACTCGCCCGGCGGATAAGCCCGATAAACCGGCGCGCGTTAGTTACTACTCTTATACGCGGCTAATTCCTTACAAATCACTACATAGTCGATTCGCGAGTCACGCCGCGGTGGGAGCGAGAATTTTCAATTTCGACTTTCCGTAATCCATTGTCCTACGCGGTGAATTTGATATCGACCATTGTTCCCGCGCTCTGTATATGTGCGTGTGTGTGTGTGTGTGTGTGTGTGTGTGTGTATGTATGCGGGATTGCGAGCGAAATCTCGTTCCAATTCGCGCGCGGTCGCCGCGCGGAACAAATATGAAAATAATCGGTGCGCTACGATATTTCAGCGGCGCAAACGGCGCCGGCAGCGCATCGTCCGACGCCGCGCGCGCCGGCGAGATCGCTTATTGTATCCGCGGTAACGTAGCCGCGGATCGTCGTCGCCAGAGAGAGAGAGAGAGAGAGAGAGAGAGAGAGAGAGAGAGAGAGAGAGAGAGAGAGAGATAGAGAGAAGGAGGAGAAACAAAAAGAGAGAACCGCGACGGATCGACGCGTTTTTAATTAACGCCCGCGGACGAGCTGTTTTCACTAAGAAACGCCGAGCCGCCTTGTTACGTTCGGCTGAATTTTGTTTCGACATGGATCGTCCGCGTCAATCTCGCCGCTGAATCTCGCGCCGATCTGCTTGGCTGTCGATAATCGATCGTATCCGGGAAAATAATGACTATCCGACCCAATGACCGCGTTGAGCAGAAAAAGCTGTTTACTAAGCGCTTGGTGATTATTATCTATGATTGGAGTATTCTTTTAGATCTTTGACAAATCCAGGGGAATAAACCAGCATCAGAAACGGTAATCACTAAGCGCTTTTGGTAAGCCGCTTTTTCCGCTGAACGCGGCCAATGACTAGTTTCGTGTTTTCACAAACAATCGCAGGAGGTAAGGCAGAATGACGTCAGCTACGAAGCTGTCGTCTCGCAATTAACGATACAACACGTATGAAACACGTTTTCAGCCGATAACAGACGCTTATTCCGTAATCATTTAATCGTCGCTCGTTGACGAGCCGCCAGCTTTTTCGACAACTTCCAGTGAAGTCGATGTTATTGTTATATCATTGTTATTCTTTTTATCGCTTTCATGATTACCGCCGGCGGAACGATTGAGCTTCCTCGAGCTTACTCACGGCGCGCGAGAGAACTTGAACAACGAATCACTCCCGGCGCGTTATCGTCAAAGAAGTCCGTTAAAAGTCTATGAGCTACTACGGTCGGAGTCGGTTTTCTTTTCCGGCGCGCGGCACGCGCGGTCGGGAGCACGTTTCCTCCGGAGTCCGGCTTTAAACTCTCGTTACGCCACTGTGCAACGGGACGGGGGGAGGGAGGGAGGGGGGGGGGGACGTCGAGACCGACCACGCAGAACCGAAATTTTGCAACGTTGGGAAATAATCCGGTCGGTAAGCGAAAATCGAACGGACGGCCGGCACGTCGAGCGCGTATTTCACATACTACGGCGCTGTAAGTAGCTTCGACATCAAGTTTGCACGTTCGATGCATATTGCCGGGGAGAGATATGTATCTGCCTTTAAACACTTTCAATTTTCGCGCCGAGACGCCGAGGATAAATGTATGTGTGTGTGTGTAAAGAGAAAGAGAGAGAGAGAGAGAGAGAGAGAGAGAGGGAGGGAGAGAGGTAGACGCGTCATAATCAAGGGAAAATAAATAGCGAGCTTGTTCGTTCGAAAAAGTGCCGTTACCTTTTTGTTTTCGCCGAAGCTCTCGCGTTTTCGCACGAGCTGAGCGGGAAGCAGCTAAATTCCCAATTGTGCTCCTCAAGTTTCTCGGGATGAAATTTCACGTGAAACGAGTGAAAAATGGCAGTACTTTCGCTCGATAAGCGATAACGAAGCATACCGGCGCATTCGCGAGCGCCGCAGGAAGCGGCTGAATTCCACTCGGAGCGGATTCCGCTTCCATACGAGCGGACGTTTCCATCGGCCGAAGTGTGAATATTGCACGCGCGGATGCCTTACCGTAGCGACATGTCGATAGTTATTATAATTTTCAGCCAGGGCCGCATTCGATGCTAAAAACGCATCTTTCACGAGCGTCGATTAATCCGCAAAGCGGGAACGCGTCGGAAACGAAAAGCGACATTTTGACGACGGGGGACGTCCGTAAGCGTCGGAAAAGACGCTTGTCCGCTCACGCGTTTAAAGCGCGTTCGGCAGAAGAAGAAGAGCGAGAAGATTAAGAAGATCGAGCGAGAGAGGTTAATCCGTAAAACTAATTAGCGCGTCGTTTGCATTCTCGCGCGGTCGGGCCCTCCTTTGAAGCAGCTTCCTCAGCGTCTCCGACTTGTCACGGCTGCACGTCGAAATCGGTTCATACAATTTCTCGTATAATCCTTGCAAAATAGTACCTTCCGCGATGAATCCTTCAAAATCCTCGTCTTATATGTCAGCCTCTTATCCTTCTCTTCTTACACAACACCCTTACTCTTCTTCCGCTGATCGCGCGGATCGCACGCACGCGAATAACAGTCTTCGCCGACGCATACGAAAACACTCGAGCTGTCAGACTGCGGCAGTAGACACGTTTCTGCTTTCTGTGTTAAACGACAGTCCTGAGAAATGCGCAGGCAGAATCCGACGCGACTGGCCGGAAGCTTGGGGCGACTATAACGACGTCGAGATGCATCGATAGCGAGACATCTCTCCGCGGAGCCGAGCCGCTGCTCAATTTCGAGCGAAAGTGTGAAAACTCGACGACTCGGCGAGCGAAGGATCGGGCGACTCCGCTTCTCGAGAATTCAGGAGAGCCCGAGAAATTCAGGGCGCAGCGAGAAGCTCTTCGGCCCTTCGGCCCTTCTGCCGATGCCGATGCCGCGGGGCACGTTGACGCCGATATAAATCCCGTCGACGACGGCGGCGGCGGCAATCGGGGCGAATCCGTAAGTTTTAAGCGACTTAAACGAAAACGTACGAGGGAAATTCGCCCTTTCAATTACACCCGGCAAGCAAAGTTTCCGCCGCCCGTCCCGCGCCGCGTCGCGCCGCGCCGCGCCGCGCCGGCGGCGTACGCCACCGCGACGAAAACTTTTTACAGACGGAAACCGCGTGACCCCGGGATTGTTTATGTCCGTACGTGGGCGCGGGTAATCCGGCGTTATCGCGTGTGTTTGAAAGAGTCATAGAAACGTACGATCGCTCCCCGGGAAGCAGTTGCGGCTGAAGGATGATCCTCGCTGGAGGACGATCCTTTAAACGCGAACGACGGCCGCGGGCCGTATTGCATGAGATACAACGGCGAGATAATCAGATAACGCGGCTAAGCGTCGCCGTGAGATTATTTACGGCGTCGGAAGGAGGCCGGCGACGGGAGGTACACGCCGCCAAGTGTGTTACGATCTCCCAATTTATAGACTCTCTCCCCGCGAGAACTCTCGCGCTCGATCGCGCCGCCGCGCAGTGGGGCCAGATGACAATTTTTGTTTGAAAATTCTCTAGTGACCCGAATTTCCAACCGATCATCGACACCAATGGATGAGGTCGATCCTGAAATATAAATAAATATAAATTCCTCTTTTGGAGCTAGTGATTCGAGAAAAAAATTCTGCTTTTAATTTTGGCAAGACAGATCTCTGCGGAATTTATTCGGGATCAACCTCATCCTCATTGGTGTCGGTGGTCGGTTGGAAATTCAGGTTTCTAGAGAATGTTCAACCAAGGAACGTCATCTGGCCTCACTGTGCGCGCGCAAGCGTCGCCTTCTCCCTACGCGCGCGATTTATGCCGATGCGGCGAGCTTTTATTTCGAGCGTGTGCGTGTGTGCTTTTTTTCCTTCCTCCCTTCCTCCCCCCCCCTCCGTATACGTGCACGTGTAGCCGGTCGTTTCGGCCCGAATTTATATGACACTCGAAAGCGGATAACGCGGGCAGTCGGGAACAAATAACGGCTCGTATTACTTCTGTACATAACAAAATATTTATATCTTTGTGAAGCGGCCGCGTTGCACACTCGTCTCCTGGAGATCGATCGTAATCCGCGCGCGATGTGTCATTCGGAATCCAAAAAGCGCGCGAGATCGCGCTCGCGCGCCGGCGAGCCGCCGCATTGGACTTAATTAAAGGAGATTGCGCGCGCGCGCGATATCGCGCCTCCTTCGAGAGCGCGCGCGCCGCGTTCTAATCCTGTTTTTCATTATACACATACGTTAGAGACGACGTTACCGCGCCATTTATCGGTATGGACTATCGGTCCCCAGGAGCCAGCAACGGCTGAAAGATGACCCTCGCAGGAGACGATCCTTTAAACGCGAAAGATGGTGCGGGGAGTCGAGCGAAACGTGCGGCCAGAGAGAAAGAGAGAGAGAGAGAGAGAGAGAGAGAGAGAGAGAAAGAGAGAGAGGGGGGGAAGGCAAAGAAAGAGAGAGAGAAAGCGAGGTATGCCGACAAAAAGATCAGGCCTGAAGGCGTTTGGCAAACGAGGGCGGCGGAATCGTGCCTGGTTCCGCGATTCTTAGACGGCGAAATTGATGGGAAGGACAGAAGTTTAGTGGGCGCCTATATATCTCGCGAAGGAGGATATGGCGGCTGACGAGAGAGAGAGAGAGAGAGAGAGAGAGAGCGTGGGAGATAGAGAAGTCGGGGAGAAGAAGGGGCCGGAGGGGCGAGATGGAACAACGAGAAGGAGGTGAAAGAGGAATGGAAGAGGGAGGGGTGGCAGGCCAAGTCTCAAGGCTTGTAACTTTGGTAACCGAGCACCGGCTTGCGGGAAAAAGGAGAAGATCGCGGTCCGATGCTCGGTCATCGAGAAAATCTCTCTGTCTCTCCACGCTTTCCGCTCGGCAGTAATCGCGGGCACGAGCGCGCGCGTCGCCGCGTGTGTACAAAAAGAGCATATCCGGTCGGGCCGGAGCGAGATCGACTATACTCGTTGTTCTACAAACGGGGAAGAGGAGAGGAAAAAAGAGAGAAAATTGCTCGGGAGAGAACGGCGCGCTCGCACGAGACTCGTCCTCGGGAAGCGTCGGCTCGTCGTCGACGAGACCGCGCGAACCGAGTCAGCCGTGATCGGCTGACCCATTCGACCCACGGAAGTCGGGGGAGGGGGGGGGGAGGATTTAATAATACACTCACGATCGTGCAGACCGTCGTTTACTGTTAATATAATCAAATATATATTATTAATTATTAAATATGTAATATGTAAGCACGACGGGCGCTTACCGTTACTAGTCGAGCAACGACAAGTGTCCTTCGCAGGAGTTACTCGGCGGAAATAGAGCTAGCCTTGTGCGATTTCAACGCGACGGCGGCGATGGCGGCGTTAACTAACCGGCCGGACAAATTAATTGTTAACCGGCGCCGACTCCCCCCAGGATGAAAGGCCGCTTCCTTCACAGCCGAGACTTTTACTCCACGTGGAGCACGTGGAGACTCGAGCGCGAGTCTCGGGCCTGGAGAGGCTTTTATCTCCTTCGAAATAACGTAACATCCACGTTTTTTCGCTCGCTCTCTGTCTCTCTCTCCCTCTCCCTCTCTCTCCTTCCCGCCAGCCAGGCTCCGCCCGCCAGCTTCCCTCGCCTCACCCTCTCTCCCCCTCTTCCTTCCCTCTTCCCTTCGCGCGCGGCACTCTTTTTCCCTCCGGCCGGTCTGCGGGCGTCGTCAAGATAAACCGGACGCTGGAGACTTTCGAGGAGCGTTTCTCCACTTCGAAGGCTACGTGTCGGGGTATATAGTAAGTTCGGTCAGCCCGGTAGTACCGCGAACACGACGGGCGAGCTGCGAGGACGACGGATTTACGAGCGCGGAGAGCAAGAAAAGGCCCGGTGCAGCCCGCTCGCACACACTTATGCACGACGTACGCGGGGCCAAGTGAACATACACTACGGCGTGCCCGCCTAATGCACGGTAAGAGGGAGTTCGTCGCCTGCGTTTTCCCGAAGGTGGGACGGCACTAAACTAAACTACGTCGACCTTTCATTTGGAAATCGTTACTTCTTTTACTACCTCTCTCTGTGTCTGTCTCTCTCTCTCTCTCTCTCTCTCTCTCTCTCTCTCTCTCTCTCTCTCTCTCTCTCTCTTTCTCTCCTTCTCTCTCATATCGTAGCAGCGTGTCATTTATAAAAAAAAATGGAGAGGTTCTCGGCGGTCGCGCGACTGTAATAACGAAAGTGACGAAAGCATAAAAGTAAACGGCGAGGTGAATACAAACAAACCTCGGAAATAGACAACAGATCAGTAATTTAATTCTTATTACTTGCTGACTCGTTATCTATTCCCGAACCCGCATGGAAATTTTCCAGCTGCAGCATAGATTCTGATTAGAACTCCTAAATTCGTCCCAATATCGGCCAATTCAATTACGGTACTCCAATGGGAAGCTCCGTTTTTTCCCGAAACGAGAGTTTTTTTTATTTAGAATCCAAAAAGAAATACCACGAGAATTCGTCTTTCTTTTGCTTTCGGTCGATAACATCGAGCACTATGAGAATGAAAAATCAGACAAACAGAATGCCAATATGAGACAAAGAAAAGATATGTAGAAAACAGATTTGAATTTCCCAATTTTTTAATTTTCGCATATTTAGGGCATATTTTAACTTGAATCTAGTTTTCAATTAGATCCTAAGAAATGTTGCATTTTTAAGAAATGATGTTCTATACTGAGAACTGGATCGCCCTCTACTTTTCCCTCCGTCACTTTATTGCATCGTTCGCTTCCGCTTAATTTATTTTTAACAACAGAAAGAAACGAACGATGAGAGCGCAAGGCAAGGGAAATACTCGAAAACCGGTCGCGACCGCTTACAGTCAAACCTCGAGCGTGTCATCGTCGATGCACCGGACGCTCGCGGACTTGGGCGCGCGTCGAAGTCGCTCAACAACTCGAGCGTTTGCGAAGTCGTTTTTGCGCTTCCAAGACGCTCGCTCTCGCGATTCCCCGCGGCCCGCCGCCGTGGCGGCGCGAGTCGCGCCCGACGTGCATTATCATCTCCCGGCGACGCGTCTCGCGCGATGACGCGATACCGACGACAAGTCCTAATGTCGCTCGTGCATCAATTAAGTTATCGCCCTCTCGGGGAGGTAAGTAATATTGGCGTGACCGAGGCTGGCTGGGGGGTTGAACGACGACGCCGCCCCTCGCTCCCTCGACACATCGACGCCACTATCGCTATTAAGACGCGGTACTCCGGCACCTTCTCAACATCCACCGCCGGTCGCCGCCGCCGTCGTCAGGCATCACAGCGAGTCCCCTTGTCCTCACCCTCACCCTCACCCTCACCCTCGAGACGACGCCGACGGCTCGCTCGCTCGCTCCGCCGATCGATCTTTATCCTCCGCCGCCGTTCTGCAAGTCGACGTGCACGCCGCTCCGCTCGTGCACTTCGACACCTCTCCGAGCGTGCACCCGCTCGCTCTGCACGGCCTCGGCCGCGCTCAAACAGTCCGTGCTATCAAATTTTTTGCACGATGCTTTTAGCATATTTCACGTGCTTCGTCGCCGCGGCCGCGAGTCGAGACCAGGGGTGTTCTTGCGATTCCGACAAAGCGGTGATTTCCCCACCCCCTCCCCCCTCCCCCGGCAACCGCCGGTGACCGCGGCGGCTGCGATATCGCGTTTCACTAATTTGCGTATGGAAAATAATCAACCGGCCGAGTCGAACTTTTCGTTTTCCAGTCTCCAGACCTGAACCGCGTAATTATCTATATAAATTGCGGAGGACCAACGAAGAGTTGTTATTTGCGGATTCCTAAGAGGACAAAGCTGTAGGTTAAACGCGACAAAAAGACAGATTAATGTGTGGAGTGGAATATTGCGGTCGAAAATATGATTAGAATTTCCGATATTCTCGCAAGGAATGAAACATGTTGCCGATGAACGGCGAAGCGAGCTGACGCGAGTCAACGCGATTTCGCGAACTATGAGACATCTCCTGCATTACACAGGTAACCGTTGTTCGTTTCCCAAGTTAGTCATGAGTTTATACGTCCGTACATCTGTCTGTATAACATAAGTTCATCATAAGCATCTCGAGTTTGTTCAAGATACGTTTCAAAATCGCAGCAAGTTTATCGCTTCAAACATGTCTGTCAAATTAAAGCGAACATTCTCGACTCGCTTGCCCTACATAGAGCATGAGCTTTATAACATCCCTGAAGACAAAATAAATTCTTCTTTCGAGCACATGACAGAGTACTTCTCAGATTTTTCACGAGAGCATATTTCAAGACTACTATCGAGAAAATATTCCTCGTTGGAGATAAAGCCAAAGAAAAAGGCATAAACGGAGCAAGTGCTTTCTTCTAAGCAGCAGGACGATACTTTTCCTCAGGTAGCTCACTGCCTCGCTGATTAAATCTTGAGCATTGAGCTAATGAGCGGAAGTCTTGCTCGAGCTCGAGACGCGGCAGCGTGGGTTCGTGACAACCCGATACATATGAATGTATCGAAAGATTTTACACGAGAATTATCGATATTTCATCGTTCCGCGCGTACGTAACGTACGGATGCGCGAGAGAGAGAGAGAGAGAGCAAATGAGCGAGCGCGACAGCGACACGATATTTGGAACAAAAATCAAACGAATTAGTCGTACAGCGAGAGCGACGACGGCGGCGGTGGCGGCGGCGGTATATCACGGTAATGTTCGTGTCGAAATGGCCGATAAATGAATCGATATTAACGCCCATTAAATGAAGACACGTCTCACGTGAAGTGGAAATTTCACAGTTACGTTGTGAGTGCGACCAACCGTGGCGGCGCGTTTTATCCAACAATGCTAATCTTGCCACTCTCGCCGAACCCGCCTCTCCCCGCCGTGCGCAGACACGAAAATCCTTTAAAATTACGCCAAATGCTATGTACATCGATAATGCTCGCAAATGGGCGTGCAGCTGAGTGAAACATTAGCGTTGCAATTAATATTTCGATACGAGCAAGCGCACGACGGCCGCAAATGCCATTAATTCGCGCAGGGGCTTAGCGGACCGCGCATTTCGAGAGTGCCGGTACACAATTAAGTATTAAAGCGCCCGCGCCGCGGCGAAAGTAGGCGCCGCCGGCGCGACGATTTTCACGTCACGTCCGATCGGCCGATCAAGAATCTGCCCATTTTCGGATTCCGCCTTCTTCCGCGAGAAGGCCGCGAGAACGGACGCGATAATGCGCCGAGATGAATACACCAGAGTTCGCCCTCCTCCTCGAGGCTGCGCGCTCAAGAGAGAGAGAGAGGGGGGGGAGGGTTCATCCGCTCGGATTTCACCAATTAATCCTTCTTTTGCTCGACGGAAAGATCGGCTCCACGGGGATTTCATTTTCATCGCCGCGGCCGCCGCCGCCGCTGCGGAAGCAATAACGCGGGAGAGCGCCGACGAGGCGAGACGAAACGCGCGGAGCAAATTCGCTGCTTCACCGTGCAATAATTTCGTCACCATTTGACGCGCGGCGAGCACTCATGGGCGCGCGCGCTCGCGTATATGCTGATGGTATTTTCGTTCTCGTACGCCGGACACGCCGCATTATGCGGGCGTCAACGTGTACTCGTTACCCGGGACTTGTCGCGACGGCCGGGCGTCTCTGACGCCGTGCGTCGCGTCGCAACTCGACGCGACGCGACGCGACGCGACGCGCCGGCACGAGCGACGGCCGCCGGCTCGCCCCATTTCTCCCTCGGCGAGTCGTTCTTTCTCGCCGGTGGCGGCGGCGGCCGCTTCGGTATTTTCGCAAATTCCCGTCGCGGAACGAGAGCGAGGCGGAAGGGCGGCGGAGGAGAGGAGGAGCAGGGGAGAGAACGACGCGACGCGATGCGAATCGCGAGTGAACTCGCGACAAAACAGCCGAGCGCATTGACGCGCTGCTATAACACAATGACTAACTCGAATTAATTACTGGCTACTATAGCGCGCGCATTATATGTACAATTATAGTCAGTTCAGAGTGAGAATAGGGACGTCCCGCAATATAGATCACTGGCGACGCGTCCGGCATGATAATTGAATGGCATAACTCGGCGCTGTGGCACGTTAATTAATTCTACAGTGTTCGCCTGAAAAACAAACTACGCGGCCCCCGCGGCGGCACGTTGCTCGTTCGTCGCGCGACGCGACGTTTGCGTATTGTTGCGAACGCACAAATTGGGAAAAACAGCGGATTCTTAAAGTTGCGTCCATAGTTCCCCACCGACGACATTTGTCGAGCGCGCACACCTGCGTCCATAGCACTCGGAAGACTAAGGAGGACGCGCGCCCTCCGCGAGGAGGATAACGCGACCGGGAAAGACGCCGAGACGAGATCGCGTCGCTTCATCCCGCGTACGCGGCTCTCGCTCACTCGATGGAGGAACGAACCGTGTGATCCGGCTGGAACTTTCAGCCTGAACGCGAGGCCAGGGGAAGTTGCGCATGCAGTTGCAGTGTCGGTGGTTCGTGAGTCTGCAGCGTGAAGTTAACGCGAGGTACCGAGTCGTCGGTTAGGCGGGCAGTCCGAACGGAGACCGGCGGGGAAAGAGAGAAAGAGACGGATGCGCAGAGGAGGCAGAACGAAAGAGGATGAGAGAGAGAGAGAGAGAGGGGGGGGGAGACGACGGGGTGAAAGGGGCCAAGAGTTGAGAGCCGAGGGTGAATGAACACAGTTTGTTCGGCGACGCACGTTGCGGCTGTCGCCTGTCGTAGCCATGCCAGACTGTGTATGTACGAGAGAGCCGGCGGAGAAAGGAATAGAGAGATAGATGGAAAGGGTGAGAGAGAGAGAGAGAGAGAGAGAGAGAAAGCCGGGCCTCCGGCTGCCGGAACAATGTTTAATTGGCAATCGTGCCGCAAATAATTATCCGGGCGCGCGCGACACACGCTCGTTCTCATTGGCTGAAGTTGCGGCACAGCGGTGCGGATTTTGTGCCAGGCCGCGCGGCCACACAACGGTACGATGATAAAAATCGGCGTCGAGCGTGGCTCAACACACGAGACGATCGGCGACACGAGTGCATGCGCGTCTGATTGTTACACGCGCGTCGTATCGCAGCCCGCGCGGAATGATGAGCGTTTAAGGTGGCTGGCGCGTGACAATAGCGGCGAAAAGCTGGCGGCGCTGATGCGCTGCGACATGAAAGAGCCCGACGAAGCTGCGCCGTGTGCGCGCGTGTGGGTGTTTACACAAATATGATTTACGATTTACGCGACTTGGACGTTATCGCGAGAGAACGCCGCGGACAGACACTTGTGTGACGCGTTTGAAAAGCGTGAAGAAACGTAATCGTTTTCCGTGCTTTATGAAGCGTTTAAGGGCTGGTTGATGGCAAGGGATGGTTGACGCGATGTGAAAGAGGCCGGCGAGTATGCGAATGTTTACAGACGTGATTTACGGTACGCAACTCGGGCGCTATCGCGAGAGAATGGGACTCGCATTGCATTGGGACTTACATGTGCGTTAGAAAGACTCGTAAAGAGGCGATTCGAAGGTGCGTTTCGTATTTTATTCGATCCGAGCGAATCAATGCGAACGTTCCCGACGACTCGAACACGGAGAGGATCCTGCGGTAAGAATTGCTGTGGAATAGTTCGCGGCCGAGGAGCCCGACATTCCGTGTCGACGGTTTAGTATCGCTTCATGATTCACTGTTCATCGCTTCGTGTCATTTTGCAATATGGAAACTGAAGTCTATTATTGGGAATTTTTTCTTACGTAATGTTTTCTTACACGTAAAAGACACAAGCATTTGTACACTGAGAAAAATATCCGAGATATCCGAGATTGTTAATTTCGTTATCCGATGAAATATCCGGTGTATTTAATCGGATATTTGGTCGGATAACAAAATTAACGATCGGATATTTCTGATATTTTTCTCCGTGTATACAATAAATATAATAAATAAATATAGCCGGCGATATACGCGTCGCGAGAATTGCACTTGTAATTACCGCACCTTTGCCGTTCGAAATGATTCCAAGCAAGGCCGAACATTGAGATAACCGGCGAGCTGTTGATTCTTGACATTCCGAGGGATATATTTCGCTCGTGCGGCATTATCCGCGCGCGCAGATGTAGTTCCGCAGATCCTGTTTCCGCGTATAGACACCCCCCTTCTGCAGACTAAAGACTGACGATTCGTCTAGTCCGGGGGCGCGTGTTTTCGGCCGCGAAAGCCGCGCGCGCCTTCGTGCAAATACTTTCGCCGCGAGATAAGGGGATAAATATTATCCTTTGTCGAGTGAAAGTTCGGCCGGCGGAAAAATGGCCGCTGTGAATTATTCGCAGCCCCCCGCCGTACGATGAAAGAATACGCCGGGGAGTAAATAAGACGAACGGCAAGATAAACGGCGACGCAACGATCCCGCGATTTTTATTCCGCCGCCAACAGGCGAGGTGCGCTGCTCTCCTCCCTCTTTCCTCGCTCCTTTTATATTCTTTTATTTACATTATACCATGCATATAATTACACAATTACAAATATATATCATGTGTAATCTGAGCTCACGAATCTCGCCGTCTTGTCGGCGTGAGGAGGCAACTCGTCGCGAGGAGGGGCCGCTCTGGAAACAAGTTCCACAATTCCCCGAAATCGACGGGCGCGCGCTTCTTGGGGGAGAATAATCCTTTCGATTACGCGAACGATCATCCCCGCGAGCCCGCGAAGGCGGCGTAATTTATCGCCGCGAAACGCGCCCGCTATTCGCCGCGAGGGTGACTGCCGTAAATTTATCCGCCGCCGGCGGCGACTTACCGGCCTCGGGGATAAAAATTGTCCGATCTTTCTTACGTTATTACTCGAATTGTCCCGTCAGCTTTAACGACCGCGGAGGAGGCCGTGGGGAGAGATTTGAAAAAAAAAATGCTCGCGAGAAGCCTGGAAAAGATTACGTAGCCGGGTAGCGTGTGCGGCGAGGCAGAGGTGTCTCGGAGGCCTCCTCGCCCTCCCACCATGATCTGAACAACGGTGGTAAATTGTCGTTAAGACAATTTCACCGTAACGAACATCAAAACCCATTCACATCAGCGCCGGCGACGTTTTCTGGGCGGAGGAAGGAGTGACCGGAGGGATCCCAGCCAAGGAAAGGACGAAGACTGGCGTGCTGGCGCTGCTGGCTGATTCACGTCGTGGTCGACGCGAAAAAACGCGCGGCGAAGAAACAGCGGGAGAGAGAAGAGGGAAAGAGAGAAGGTGGACGGAAGCCGAACTCTCGCACGCGGCTGAGACAAAAGCCGCGAAGGGAGGACGAAGGGAAAGGACGGACGGCGCGCGCGCGTTCGTGAAAAGACATAATCTCCGTTCATCTTGTAATTCCCCGCTAATGCCATTATACCGTCGGACTCGGCCGGTATTCGCCACATTACCGGCTTATATCTTTGTTTTCGTGCCTGGTCACCGAGGCCGGCCGGGTGGCCGAAGAAGGCACGAGGATCCGCTTGCGCCGCTGCCGTTGGGAACGTCGCGCAAACGGGGGTGACGCTGACCGACGTAATTGAATCGAGCCTTCTTAAAGGGCAATAAATCTGCCGGAGAAAGTCGCGCCTGCGTCGCCCATCCATCGCCTCCGTGGCCGTTTCTCGCAGTCTCGTCTCGTCTCGTCTCGTCTCGTCGCGTCGCGTCGTGTCGCGTCGCGCGAACAATGTGACGGTCGATACACGGATTCGCGATTGTGTCCCGCGAGATTTGCCGCCGCGGAGACAGACAGGTCGGTAGACAGAGATAGAGAGACGGACAGAGAGATAGATGGAGATAGAAAAGTAGAAAAAGAGAGAGAGAGAGAGAGAGAGAGAGAGAGAGACTTCTGACCGGAGAAGCCGTCGTCCTACGCGGTGAATCCCCGCGCACGACTTTTATAATACATTTAACGATACACAGGAAATGTAGAGGAAAAAAAAAAATAGGAAGAAGCAGCCGCGCGATGAGATACGAAACAAACATTCCGAGGGTACAGAGTCGCGACGCGGTGATGATCGTTCGCTCTCGCATTCTCTTCGCATTTGCTTCGTGTTTCGCCCCGCCCGCCGCGCGAAGAACTATGCTTCATCTCTAATGTACGTTAATGCTCTTAATTACCGCGGCTTTAAACTGCATAATCATTTCAATTCTTCAGACTGGGCGGTAATAGCGGCGGCGGCCACGGTGCTGTTTCCGCGCCAGCGTTGGCCGCATCCTCCTATTTTTATATTATTATCTTATTATTGTGCCATCAACATTCCCTTTCTTTTTGTCTCCCGTCTACGTCAGTCGTCTCTCCGCGCCGTTCTTGTATTTATACCGATTATCGCTCGAACGTGGGATTATTTCTCCCTACGGCGGAACGAAGCTGACTTTGTGACTCCGACTCTGCCGCGTAGATTGCGTACTTTTTCCCTCGCTTGCGACCGATAAAGCTACCGTCGTCGTTATTAATATTGCCTATTATTATTACCGTTACTAATAATAACGATCGCTTCATTAGCACAATAAATAGCAATAATACTACAATGCATGGAAAAAAAGATATCAATGTTATTGACGTTATTATGGTTAATGGTATAGTGTATATATCTGTCGCGTATAATATATTACCGCGTCATTAATTTGTCATTACGATCGCAAACACAAAAGAATGACAACCGCATACAATGATGGGCGAACGGCCCGCGAATGCGGGCCAATCCACTCACTCCCCCCGGCTCATCGGGGATCATCGGGAACCGGCGGCGCCGATCGCCCGCGATAGCATTGCTATCGAGCCGAATCGAACGGACCGCTTTAACGTATGCGAACACGCGCGCGCGCCTCCGCAAACATCATCTTTCCGAGTTATCCGACGATATAATTAGATCGAGCTCGGGCTTACGTTTGTTTTCGCATGCACGCACCGCCGGCTAAATAAGCATACGCGTACGTGTATGTACGCGGCGAAACTCAAGCGGATGATAGCGACGTTAATTTTACGCGGCCGGAGATGCATCTCCGCCGCGCCGAGACGATAATTGGCGTTACGGCGGAATTACGATCGGCTGAGCAGTAAACACGCGCGCGTCCATTTGCGCGTCGTAACATTATCGAGCTTCGGCGCGACTTAACAGTAATTAGTCAATAATTCGCGGAGGCCTAGATTATTATTTCGGCACGCGCCGCGAGACGCGGCTGGGGAGCATTATGCGCGACCGTTCGTCCGTTCGGCCAAGGCGTCGTATCGTCGTGCTGATCGGATCATTACAGGCGATTCCGTACGATCGCATGAAAAAGACGGGATTTGCGGCTTCCACAGAAAGCCATTCATCCCGCGAAAATGGCCTTCCGAATTTGAATGCGAATCCGACTCTCGGTCACGAGGATCACCCGCATTATTCTCCGATAATGGGGAATGGCTGTCGTCACGTTCTCGGGGAAGTTTGCGTCCTCGGACAAGTTTTTCGCCGGGGATGTACCTAATAGGCACTAAAATCGAATTATCGTGCTCCCGAATGAATCCCGCGCGCAAAGTCACGATCGCTCGTTCGTTCGTTCGTTCGTTCGTTCGAGCCGGCTGAGTTCGGCTGAGCCGCGCGAATACGCACGCAAATATCTATTCAGCTCGAAAATTCGCATGAGAACCGTAGAGAAGGTTGTTGCGCAGCTACCATAATAGTTTTCCCCCGCGTAAGAATATGCATACTCTTATATGCATAAGAATATGCACATAAGAATATGAGAAACAGTCTGGCATTTGTAACCGTATAATCGCATACGCTGATAGAAAAATATAGTTGAATTAACTATAATCTCACTATACTTTTATAGTTCATTTTGGCGTCAACCATATTTTTATAGTTCGTGGAGCCTGCAAAATATAGTAGAATAAACACAAATATATGGTCAATGATTGTCCTAAATAATTGTTTAGTTACTTTTACCACATATATCGTAATTTCTTGTTCACAAATATGGTGAGATTTAATATTCATATAGTTACATCTGTTATCATTTAGCACCGCAATAACTTTCTTATTTTTGATCGCACAAACAAATATTTCAGACAAAAGTTGTACGGTTTCAAGGGGAATAAAACAACTATATCAGTTTCTTTACAGATGACGCCACTTCCGAGATATTCACTGCTAATTACTTTTCTTAAATGAAAATCCCGATTTTTTTATTACGTCATCTTTTTCGACCAATTAATTTGAACAACTTTCGTCCGAAACATTTTTCTATTTGCGTAATATTTTTTGAGATGTTTAAGAAAAACTTGGTAACTTTTTCAATATTTGGCTTACGATATCTCGTAAGCCCAACCATTTGTCGGAAGAGAAAATAGACTCTTTTGCTCACACTTGATCTCAAGAATATATTGATTACAATAGCACCCTGACTTTTGTTAATTTGATAATTTCGAAATTAAGATAATGACTCATCCTGTACTCCTTCCTCTCGGCGCTCCCAATTTTCTCGAAGAGAATTCTGACGGAGAAGATTGTCGGTCTGCTGTCCGCAGTCTAGTATACACGGTTACTGCGAGTCCGGCCTTAGTCGTCGTCGTCGTCGTCTACGTTGGCAACGGCTTTCTCGCCGCGTAACAATGCCGCGCCGTAATACGCCTAAAATTGCAGACTCAACTCGTTCCCTGCGATTACTATAACACGCGTCCGCCCGCCCGCCCGCCCGCCGGTTTTCATCAGTAATGCCGGCGGTTCATTAAGCATTCGCGATAATTCGAGCAGCGTTCATTAGACGAATCTTCTTGCAATCTCGATGCAATATCACGAATATGCGGCGCGCATGCCGCGTGTGCGCGCATGTGAGAAACGCAACAACGGTATTTAGAGAGGCGTCTAATTATGCGGCGCGATAACTGCGCAACAAAAGCGCGTAGCCGCGAATAATGGAGCGTTAATTAGTCGCCGTGCGTGTAAATGAATAAATCCGCGGCTCCGCGGCGTATTGTGCCGGAGGTAAAATCCTCCGGAAGATTAACCTTCTGCGCGCGCGCGCGCGCTCGCTCGCTCGCTCGCGCTCCTCTTCGGGCGCGTGTTTACAATTTTCATGCGGCTAAGCGAGCATGCCGAGCGCGAAACGCGATTTACGCCCGGTCAGGCTATGCAAAAGTGAACGGCCGCGACCGTGGAGGCTGCAGCTGGAGGAGGATCAAGTCGGGCGAGGCGGTTTTACCGTGCGAGATTGATCGCTGATCTCGTAGCTCGAGTCTCTCGAGTCGAGAGAGAGAGAGAGAGAGAGAGAGAATCCGCAGCAAATCGTCACGTTGAAACCACACGGAAATCAACGGTCGACACGCAGTACTTCTCAGACTTCACTGTGATATCTGGGAGATACGCGAGTATCGACGAACTTAGTCGTTACTCGGCTTATACATCATTCGACTCAGGTCGAATCGATACGTCTGTATATCGATATACGGTAAAGAGTAAAATGTCCGTGTTTCGCGTGCCCCGAGAAAAGGAAAATTCACGCTGAATCTGTGCCTTTGTGCCTGCCGAGTTGGCTGTGGACTCGACGCGAAAAAATAACGCGGAACGTAATAATAATAAAGTGTAGGCGAAAGAGTAGTCGGGAGTAACTCGCGCGAGAAATGTTGATGGAACAATCCTGTTTGTACGACACGAACGTGAAAATTATTCTCTCTCTCTCTCTCTCTCTCTCTCTCTCTCTCTCTGCCTCAGCACGATTCTTTATTAACCTAATAAATTAACGCACATGAAACGTTACTTTTTAGCCGTTTATTAATTAAGACCCGAATGTAAAGGGAGTGAGTGCAGTGCCTGAGCATCGTGCGCGATTAATTAACATATTTCGTTCGGCGAGCAGCAAAACCACACGTCGAACGAATCGCTTCCGCTTCAGTCTCACGTTCCCGGGGAACGTAAAATCTCTCGACGTTTTATACCAATTTATTCATTCCCAACCGATCGTTTCTGCTTCTGACCGATTTCAACACAATCGAGTTCGACTCGCAGTTTCGATCGGGCTTTTTACCGACTCATCGAGCCCGGACGACATCAATAAAGAATCCAGTCGTCCGCGAACCGCACGTTCCGAATGATCCGTTCCGTCGACACCGACTCGATCGCCGACTTCCGGGAAACCGGGTCGAATCGCGAGGAGATTTCGCCGCGAAAGACGACGAAGACGATCGATCTCTCTCGCTGTCGCCGGGCGCGCTCTGTTGATATCGACGCTGTTCAGCCTCGCGGTTACATTCGACAGCGACAGGAAAATCCGAGCGTTATTTGACGCCATCGCTTCCGAATGAAAATGCGTAATGTCCAGCGGGGTAATGGCGCCGGCCATTAGGAAGCAGCGCGGCATGGTTGATGCAGCTTATGACGCTGACGAGGACTGCGCGCGACCCGCGCGCAACCAAATTCGGCACACTCAGGTTCCACCGTGCGGCGGCTCGAAACTACCCACTCTCATTACGCCCCGCCGCAGAATGGACTAATCCGCAGCGTCGGGATGCTGTTGAATTGTCAAATCTGCCGGCGGCCGGCCGCCGAGCGAAGCTGCAGCCGCAGATGATTCCGCGAGCGCGAACGCGCCCGTAATAAGGAGAGACGCTCATAAGAAGGCCATTTCGCCGCGCGTTATCTCACGCTGTTATCGCCGCGGCCAGTCATCGGCAGTCGCGACAACTTTAAAAATGGAACGGATTCGTCGGGGAGCGCGACGGAGACGGAGGGGAGTGACGACACAAAAGGGAGGAAGAAAGAAAAGACCGCGGAGAGCTCTTTTCTCTCTCTCTCTCTCTCTCTCTCTCTCTCTCTCTCTCTCTCTCGACGTTGGCGAGGCTTCCCCTGATTTCGGAAAGTTGGGTAACGGCAAACCGAGCGTAATGGCGCCGATAAAGACGCCATCGAAGACGACGACGACGACGACGACGGCGGCGGCGGCGGCGGCGGCGGCGACGCAGGGGCGCGCGCGAAGATTCGATTCTATCAGACCCGTTATTTACTCTTCAGAAGCTTCGCCCCCATCTAACGGCCCACGCGCGCCACCTCCCCCCCACCCCTCGCCCTCCGGCCCGCGATCGAGTTTTATCGGATCTACCGACGCTCCCGATGGTAATTGTCCGTGCTAATAAAAAAAAAGGAGAGCCGCGTCGAGTTTTATAGGGCAACAAAGGCGCGGTGCATCCTCCGCCCCTTCGCCCTCCACCCCTCTTCCCCCGCCGTCTGTCTCCCTCGCTCTTCATGCCGTCCCACCCGCGGAGCGGCGTCTTTCGAACACGTATAGCCGTCGTCGCGCGCGTCCGCCTCCTCGCTCCGTTTCTACTAGCTGTCGACTGGCAATGCGGCGAACAATGGACAGGTATGAAGCGCGGGGCGGGCGCGCGGACAAGTGTCCTGGGAATTACCCATTGTTTTTCCCTGGCCCGCCCGCGCGCGCGAGCGCGAGCGGGCGGGCGCACAGGGACCATCGGGGGCATTAATGCCTCTCGTAATAGAGGGAGGCACGTAATGCGAGCCGGGAACGCAGCAGCAGATGCTCGCGCGTAATCCTCCTACGTAGCCCGGCGCACGTTCCGAGGAGAGAGCGAGCACCACCACCACCACCGCCGCCGCCGCCGCCGCCGTCTGCAGCTGGAGGTGGTGGTGGTGGGCAGAATTCGACACCGCGCGAGTAGCTGGCAGACGCGAGCTGGATGGACATAAGGTATACATGTTTCCGCGCTCGTCTCGGCTGTGCATCCGAGAGACCACCTTGTATCTGATGTGAACCGGCGAGAATCCGGAAGCGCGCGCGCGCGCGCGCTTTCGAGTCGAATAAACACGCCGCGCGCGGAACAATTAAAGGATCGCCCGGGCTCAGCGCTCTCGTCGAATGGACATTGCAGCT